>NC_054399.1:29847628-30148398 GCF_017976425.1 Toxotes jaculatrix
CATACATTGACTTTGTCTTCATTCATACTCTGCCACCTTTTCTCATTGTGCTATGAATGCACTATTATTTAAAAAACAATATACTGTATAGTAGGGCTGAACGATTTTGGAAAATAATTTTTTGAAAGCTCTTTATGTTCTGTATTATTCAACAACAAGCAATAAATCATTGTAATATGACCAAAACAATACTTAGATAGATTAAACATTACTTATTATTCCGCAGCGACTTTCTCTTTGCATTTTGTGTGTAACTCCAGTATTGCGACCTGGCTAAAATATGTGCAGGATGGCATGTTCTATCGCTTATCCAGTGTATTTACCGGTCACCGTACTGAGGGGCCTCATATCTTTTGCGATGCACTCTGTTACTTTTTGAGCAATTTCCATGTGCCGTTTTGAAGTACGCTCGTATGGAGTTACGCTTTCAAATATTTCTGTAATTGATCCTTGCCGGGTGGTCTTTGGTTTACATCAGTAGGTGCTCTGCATTTTAGCCATGCAACTGTCGTACGCTCTTCTGTGTTGTTTTTTTTGCACATCTTCTATTTTTTTTAAAATCCAAAATAGTCCCACACAGGTGACGTACTGCTCCTCTTTGGCACTAAATTTTCCGCAGTGTCAGCTTCTGTCGAGCCTGACGCCATTCTCAAACAGATTAACACACAATCACTCTCTCGCATGTCGCGTGACAGAGTGTAATCGCAGTTTCTGAGGTTGAAAAACCGTGTTTTTTTTCATATCACAATATGATTGCAAATGCAATTAATTGTTCAGACCTGCTGTATAGTTCATTGGCTATGCTGTGACTTAAATCTATGCTAAACAAAACATGTTACTTGTACATAGTCCAGGGTACCAGGCACATGATATGAGGGGTGATTGATAGGTTCAATGGCCAAAGGTAGAAAGATTCAAGAGTCACTGTTATTTTACAACATAGTAAATGTAAACACAAAGTGAATTTTGCACAACAAGAACTGATGTGATGCATGAACCAGTCATGGAACAAGTGCAATAAAAAAATCACATTTTCTGATGGAAAACAACACAAAAAGGTTCACACAAAAGCAAAGACTTTTGGTTGTCAATGTGAAGAGAAGCCTTTTCTGCTTTGTGCAGCATTTTGAGGTCTCTCTTCTCCCCCACAGTTTCCTGTGGATCAGTTATGTCAATTATCATTACACAACTTTTGATTCTTGGATATTTGATTTTGTATTAATAATGACAAATCCAGTAGACTTATCTAGAAGAGAAAAATCCTTTTTTTCATACTAACATTTGTGTGACAGGCAGACTGTGTTCTTAAGTCAATCAATAAGCTGGGTGAGGATCCAATTTGGTTCTATACAGCACATAAATTATTGTAAGAGCAATGTGATCACTCCATCTGTAATGTCTTGATTTCAAAGATATACAGCCGTGTGTTAATGCTGCTACAAGTCAATACTCTATTTTTTTTTCTTTGATGATACGTCTGAAACCTGAAGCATGTGTAGGGAAAATAAAATGGAGAACTAATAATGTCATGATCATATCATTAATATATTAATAATGTCATGATCATGTCATGTCATGAATATGATCATGTTTTACAGCGTCATGTTTGTTACCACAGACGCACATTTACCTGCACTGTAACTAAAACTGGCAGCAACTCTGTGAGATTGTTTAAAAGAAGATGCTGCGTGCAGCTGTTGCCCCGGTAACCTGATGCTTTTGATGGAAGTTCTAAGTCTTCTCTAAATGAGATTGGGGAACAGAAAGCCCTGATGGAGCTGTGATGGGAGGAGAAAGACAGTAAATTGTTGTGTGATTTTTTTCATGGAACTGAATGACTTTCCTAGAATTTCAATGTTTTACCCTCGTAAACTCAGAAACACTGTAGAATTATGAATCAAAACAAAATGAATGAATGCCGCTAGTATTAGTCGTACAGTGTAGTTGACTTCCTGGTTCCTGGTTCATTTTCTGATTTTAGTTCTTGCAGCTCCATTGATTTTTGATATATTTTGTGAAAAAGGTGCTAATGAGATAAAATAAAAGCGTGAACACTGGAGTTTGTGTATGAATTATATGAAACTGAACAGGGGTTGATATAATCTGAATCTCATGCTGTGTTCAGACCAAACGCAAAGCACGAATACAACCACTGGAATGTATTTTGCAGTCCGCAAATATCCGCCCCTTAATAGCCAATGGGAGTACTTTTTCCGGAAAGTAGGAGGGGCTTGCCCCCACAGAAACCACACACATTAGGAACGTTTATTTCTGCCAACAACCATGATGGAAATAATGACTATTTCTACTTTCTACCGGAAGCTGACTATGCTAATATTTGCACTAGCTTGGGAAGGCAGCTAACACTAGTACTAACTTGGCTCATAGTGAAATACAACCAATAGCTGGAATCAAGCAACAGATACAGATTTTCAGAACTTGCGTGGCAGTCCTATAGTCTCGCCGATTTTTCTCCAAGCCCCCTGCTTTTTTTGTTCTTTGTAAATAACATAAGTTGCATCGTACAATTCAGGATGCCCATGATAGTTTTCAACTATTCACGTCTTTGCATTGACTTTGTATGTAATCACGCCATGGGAAAAATTCTCTTTGTGTTTAGTCTGAATACATCTGTAAGAGACCATACCAGTGGGTTTACATGCTAAATAACTATTATTTGTGTCCACTCTCTGTTAGTGCTAACTAACATATTGACTCTTGTGTAATATTTTACTAAAATGTTGAAATGTTCCGGTGATACATTCAGTGCCTCAAATGCCAAAACACATTTATAACTCTGTGTGATTATGATTTAGCTCCTGAAACAATCTTTTATTGTATCTGTGTTGGACTGTTAAGCAGGACAGATGTCCCGCCTACGAGTAGTTCTGATCAGAGACAAGTGCACCACGATCCTCGATCTAAAGACTGAAGCTTGGAGGGATGAACAACTTTTTCAACTTGACTGTGAACCTGTCGGAGAGCACTGAAATGAGGACAGCTTATCACATAAGATGGGTTTATCTGCCGCATCACTGCCTCGCTCTGACTCCTGTTCATGTAGTGGAGAGTTTGTCATGTGTTACGGCTCCAATGGCAGCTGCTGTCTGTTGGTTCAGAGGCTGGTGTTTTGGTTGATCCAAGGACGTGACGACTGTTGCCTTATTGTCCGCTCCCTGTCTCTCTCTGCTCTCAGCACCATCTCCTTTTCGATATATTCTGACTCAAACTGAGATGCTCCGTCTGTTGGTCTATGGAAAATAGACTCATCTGTCTGTGTTCCTGTGCTGTTGTGCAGCTAGAAAGGTGTCCACTTGAAGTGAGCAGGCTTCAGTCCAAAATGACCAAAATGAACTGAAACCAACGGGACTCATGGATGGTAGGAAAAACATGTTACAGGTCGTGCAAAAATATAGATATGTTCCTCTCTTAGAGGTAGCTCTAAGAGAGCAGATGTAGTACCTGCTTTATGAGTGATTAAATCTCATTTGGGATTTAAAAGCAAATGTTTGATCACCTACTTCCAGTGGGTTGGACTTTCCAGAATTTGCCAGCACTCTTACGGTTGGCAAGCACGGCGTTGTTTTCCACGCTAGTTTTCATTTGTTCACATAAATTCCCATATTTGTGGAAGAATGAGAAGTGGGTTTTTTTTTTTCAGTGCCAAATTTAAAGCTTTGCTTCATGTACTGTAAGTAGAGCAGCAGTTCTGCCCTTGAAGCATGAATGCAAACTGAAAGGCAGAAATCATCAGGGCTGTCTTGGCGGCTTCCTGTAAGCCTGCCTTGTTCTCCTTTTCCTCTCTCTCTCTCTCTCTCTCTCTCTCTCTCTCTCTCTCTCTCTCCATCTCTCTCCATTTCTCTCTCTCTCTCTCTCTCTTTCTCTCTCTGTAGGTCCCTATGTCTCGAGGACAGATGGTGAGTGTCAGCAGCATGCCAGTCCTCATATCTCAATGTGGGCCTCTGCCACAGAGATAGATGTCTTTGCATGTTGTCTGGGTGTGTCTTTTTAATCCAATGAAGGCAGAGAAGAAACAGAATGAAGGAAGCGGTAGATGTGTTTTAATGCAATAAAAAGGGAAGGAAGCAAAATGGAGAGGAGTGGAGGAGGAAGTAAAGCAGACGAGGAGAAAGAGGAAAAGAGGATGAGAGGGAATGAGGCAGGAGTAGGGAGAGCCATGTAGGGGAAGAACGAGATGAAGAGAGAATAGTGAGATGTGCATAGCAAAAAGTAGAGAGAGATAAAGAAAAGGAACTGCATGGAGAGAGTGAGGGGAGGAAAGAGGATGAGAGGACGAGGAGTAGATGAGAGTCGAAGGGAGGGAGAAGAGGTAAGGAGGGATTTTCTTAGTCTTTCAAGTCATCCTTATCTGGCACATTCAGTGAAGCTGATTGGTCTGGTTGCCATGGTGATGTTGTGGGCTTGGGAGAGAGAGTCGGCAAAGACGTTTGTGTTCTGATATCCTTCAATAAAACATGTCTGAAAAGAAATGCCCCATCAACACCATAAAGCACAAATGTGCACACACGTGCACACACACGCACACACATACACACACACACACACAAACTGCAACTACATACACTAAACAGCAGATCCCTGACAGACTTCATGCCAGTACATGAAAATGCATTTCTACAGTTTCCATATAAATAATATGATATATAATATATAAACATTTTTCTTGTGTTCATCATGCTGCTTTAAGCAAATGGCTCCGCTGATCACCCAGCTTTTACTATAGGGCTAGGGTTCTCAAACTTTTTGGGGCCAGGGACTTCTTACAGGAAAGGAAATTTTCCAAGGAGCCCCTTATAATCCTCATTCCCACTGAAAAATGTTTACTGCCATATGTACTCCTAGATGGGAGTACATATAGGAATTATATTTTAAACTTTTCAACCAAAACACTTTAGACATGTTTAATAGAAATTAATTTAAACACATTAAACTTGAACACTTTTAACCACAGGGTCATTTTTATTCAAATTATTGTATATTCTAAATCACGGCATTTCTAATTTTCAAGTAACAAATCTTAAAGCTTCCAAAAAATGAACAGTAACAAGACTGGACGAGTCCTAATAAACCCAGTTTGTTTTAAAACCAGTTTAAAGCAAACTTAATTACTTCAACTTCAACATACTAAACATGTTGACCCTTATTCAAATTATTATCTGCACACAAACTGCAAAGTGACAGATTTAGGTGGTGAATCACAATCATTTCAGGAGTTTTTAATGTCCTAAACCTAATGTAAGTGAGTGTTATTGGCTCAGAATGTTGGTTTTATTCACAAAGCGGTTCCCATTCATAGTTATGTACTCTTTAAATGATACACCATAACTTTATTGCAGTTTTTTTCACGGACCCCCAACCTATTGCCTGGGGGGTCAGGCCCAGCCCCAAGGATGTATTATAGCCGTTGTCTTGTAAACACAACAACAGCTGAAGCTCTCAGCAAGCAACCTTCACCACCACCTGCTACCAGTGAGAAAGCATGTTTGGCGTCTGATAAAATGCACAAATGGCACCTTTAAACTATGCGTGGGCTCTACACGACAATCTACAATCTGATTAATAAATTTCCTCTTGTTCCTTTGAGTGTGCTTACATTTAGAACCACTCCTCACCAGGAGAACCAAGATACTCAAAGTGGCAGACGTGTAATCAACCAACCTAATTCCTGAACAACACAGAAACTTTACTATCAACCATGTGTAGCCGGAGGACCTTCTCCCTCCCTGCCACTACATGGCACTGTGCCAACTGTTGGCACACGGAGTCGTGGGAGGCACGTTGCGCCCCTATATATATGCAGGTATATATGCATACCTCTGTTCCTTCTCCCGTTCTGTTCATCACCCGTGGTGGCTGTGGCCTGGCGTGGCAGAGCGTTTTGTTTGGCGTGGCTGTGACTTATTTCAGTCGGACGCAATAGCTGTTGTTTGTGGCAGCCGTCGAGGCACCTGTTTCCACGCATTCAGGTAGGGTGCACCGCTATCCCTTCTCTGATTTGCATGCGTAATGAGCGCATTTTAATATGGGTTTTGAGTGCGTAGCGCACCTGGTTGCTGGCGCTGTGGGAGACGGATTGTCCCACAGCGTAGTCGAGCCATGGCCTTTGAGGCCCAAGCCCTCTAATTCGCCGTGTAGTCGCGCTGTATGCCCAGGCGAGAGTGGTATGTATGGTTAGGTTATTCCTTAAAGGAAAAATCCGACTATTATTATTATTATTATTATTTTAAATCTATGATGTGCCCTCTCTTTTAGCGTCCTGGCATTGCTTGGCCTGCCACTGGCTACCACTTCTGGGAGGCACTGCTGTTCTGTTTTACTCTGTTCTGCTGTTCTGGTTTCTGGTCGCTGTTCTGTCTTATTTTACTGTTCTGTTCTATATTGTTCTGCTCTGTTTTATTTTTCTGTTTTGTCGTGATTCTGCTGGTCTGTGGAGTGGTTTTGCACAGAGTACTGCTCTTTTGCACACTGCTGTTCTTTTGTGCGTTGGTCATTAAAGAGTCCTGACTTTTTTGATTTAGTCAGCACTATGTGTGAAGCACTTGGCCTGTTTTAATTTTCTTTTCTTTTAAACAGGTGCCGAGGGCCTGAGGCGGCAGTTGATCCCTGGTGGTGGTGTTCTTCACGATTCCTTTTTGTTGGTGTGCGGTGTCACGGGTGGCTAGTTTTATGGACCTTCCCTTTTTGATTTTCCCTGCCCTCACCCTATTTGCACCCCTAGGCCCAAGTGCTAGGTTTATGGTGGCTATGGCTTAGTGTCTGACCTGTAGTTTTCTTTAGATATTTCCTATTTTAATTATTTGTGTTAAATAAAGTGATTGTTTCTTTTAAACCCTCCTACACTGTCTCTTGCCCGATTGGTATTAAAGAACCTGCAGCTCTACACTTGGTATAGCTTACTTATTTCCTGGGGTAAAATTTCCCAGGTGGCGTTGTCGCAACATTTCCTTCCTTAAGCCTCCACTAACGCCACACATGTAATAATAAATATATTGTAAATTGTTGTTCCTGAACATATGCATTTCCATCTTTATTAGAAGGTAACTGTCCTGCACCACTGAGCACATGTGGCTTCATTCAGATGACCTCTCAGTGACATTCAGTTCATTATTAATGCACACTTATGTTTGTGTAACACTAATATATGTTAAACAGTTCAAGAATGAAAAAGAATATATATTCTGAATTTCATTGATCTCACTTTTATTTAGGCTATTAGGCTCTTTGCACAACCCACTTGTTGATCAGACGGGGTGAGAAACGGTTTTGAAGTTTTTTTTTGTTTTGTTTTTTTAAAGAAACAAACTTTATTTAGAAAGAAAAAGAAAACAAAGAAATATTTTTTTAAAATAGGGTGAATGTCTCTTCAGAGTAAAGCACAACGCAGAACAGAACAGCACAGAAGAACAGCAGCATGCAAAAGAACAGCACAGTACAAAGAACAGTACACTACAAAGAACAGCTGTGCATTCAGGGAGTGGTAGCCATTAGCAGGCCAAGCAATAGCCGGGACTCACTCTCACCTAGACATACAGCACAGCTACTCAGAGGATTAGAGGGTGTGAGCCTTGAAGGCTGCAGCTCGACCACGCAAACGGACACGCAAATGCACCCACAAGGCGTCCAGCGGTGCAATACGTCTCCCACAGCGCCAGCAGTCATCAGGATCAGCGGTATGGGCACACCTGTTTATATATATAGGGGCGCAACCCGCCTCCCACAACTCCGTGCACCAAAAGCTGGCACAGTGCCATGTAGTGGCAGGGAGGGAGAAGGTCCTTTGGCTATACATGCAACAAAAAATGTCCCTGCTAATGATAAAACCAAACCTACACCCATGGTATCAGGAGACACAGGGAATGAGTGCCAATGAGGACTGCAGCCCTGAGGGAACTGGGCTATTCAAGTGAGGAGAGAACACTGGGTAAATCAGGGAGAAAACACTCTTGATCTTTTCAGGATTATGAATTTACATCAGAATTTCCTTTTTAAATGATTCAGATAACTCTACAATTGCTACAATCAATTTTTCTTCAAACAACAAACAGCATGGTAGTAGGGCTGTGTATAATAGCGAGGATAATGTAAGAATAATACATGACAGCATCGATGTGTGGAGTTTTCTCTCAGTAGTGGGAGTTAGAATTGTAGAGAATTCATGCATCTGGAGTGAGTTGTTGCAGAGGCTCTCCTGGCTTCCACACGGCTCTGTTTCAAGCAGCACTCAGACGTTTTAGTCAATAGCACCTTGACTTTCCTGACACAGTACAGTGCTGCATTGTCCACTGAGGAAAATTGCAATGGCTACTACAGTGGAGTTTTCTTCAAGGAGAAAAAAGCAGTTGAAAGGGATGTAATTTTTAAAAAGAGTACTGTTGTCCAGTCTTTTTTTCCTCTTTTTCATTCACCTTGTTTCTCTTTCTGCCTCAACTTCCTCCACTTTGACTTTGATAAGGGGAAAGGCAGCGTCCCAGCATTTCATCACAATTTCTTCTCCATAAAACTCACACTCGAACACCTTCATCAAACACACAGTGTTTTCCATATTAACACACACAAGCACACATCCACAGATACAGAATATGTATATAATCTACATATAAATGTGCACACACATGCAATCATGGAGAAACAGCACACACAAATTCCCCCTACATTTGCACGTACATGAACAAATCCACACTTGCAAAATGCACAAACACACACCTGAATGCTGAGAAAAACAAGTCAGATAAATCCATGTTTGCCTGCACACACACACACTGGTGCACACACACCTGCTCAGGGGAGATAAGTGTTGAAGCTGTGAACAGAGCCAGAGTCTTCTGAGCCTGTAAAGTGGAAAGCTGCAGTGCTGCTTCCCTTACCGGCTAAGTGCTCACAGCTACACTGCTGAGAGCTCCATCCACCCGTCCAGTCATTCTGCTCCATTTTTGCCCCACATTTTGCTTGCAAATTGTAAAAGGGCACATTGGGAAAAAAAATGTCCAGAGTGGAGACAATGGCTCAATAATGCCAACATAATTTTTCCAAAAACTAGAATCACAGCGCCACAGCTGCACAGTTTACATCCATGTGTGTCTTGTAATATATGCAGTGAAGACTGTAAAGGAATTTAATAAAAAGGTGTTAAGTCTATTTTTGGCAAAATGGAAGTTATCACTATATTCACATGTACAGTGAAATATACATAGATACAGGCATGTATAACTAAAAAAAAAAAGAATCAAAGAATCAAAAACGAGTAAAGAACTTGACCTCCTTCTCATCCAAAACTCTGCCACAGACAGCCTAACAGTCATGCCTCTGCACCTCTCTGACCATTAATGCATTCACTTCACCCTGTGCCTCCTGTAACAGCTCTCTGCTCTAAACCTTTGGTTTTGTTCCGCCACAACCTCTGCAGCCTGTCCCCTACCCACTTTTCCTCAGCGGTAGCCTCTGCTCTACCTCCTCTTAGCACATTTTCCTCTCTAAAAGTCAGTGAGGCCACAGAGTTTCTCTGTGCCACACACACACGCTCATGTCTGGATGGCCTACGTCCTCTATCCACGAAACCTGCTCGCTCTAAACTGCTTCACTCATGGCTCACTGACAGCATCCGAAAGACGCGTACGGATCTCAGACCTGCTGAGAGAAAATGTTGTAAAGTGACCCTCCAGTGACCAAACAAACTCAGGTAGCACCTCTGCTTCACTCAGTGCTGGTCAAATTGAGAACCATAGACTGGTTTCGTTACTTCCATTGTTATCCAAGGTGATCAAAAGGGCAGTTTTCAAGGTCTCAGAGTTCCTCTTACAAAACACCCTCCGTGATACAAATCAGTCTGGTTTTAAGAGCAGCCACTCTACTGTACTGAAACAGCTCTGTTGTCTGTGACAAAAGCCCTTAGAGCAGCCAGAGTTGCAGCTCAGTCCTGAGTACTTGACTCGTTGGACCAGTGACCTCTACCGTTGGATCAGCAACCTCTGATACAGTGAACCGACGCACACTGTTATCTGTACTCTGTGATATGGTTATCTCAGGGAAAGAGCTTTCTTGGTTAAATGCTGTCTCACCGGGCATTGCTTCGGTGTGTAATGACAATGACATATGTAGGGCCCTATAAAATCTGTTTTATTTTTTCCGAATTCCATTTTATTTTTTCCCAAATTCCGTTTTTTCCGTTTTAATTTTTGGGAATTATGTTTTTTCCATTATAGTTTTTGGGAATCTACCCAAAAAGTGTGTTTTCAATGTAAATGACTAAAATGTACACAAATTAACTAGAAATTAAATTTATTGAGGTGACAGACAAGTATGCTTTCAGACAGTAGGCAGCATTATCTGTGACCACTGCCCAGGCATCATTCAGATCCAGACTGTTGCTATGGAGGGAGGCTAGTATGGCTTGGGAAACTGTTGAGTAGTTGCATCTATCCATGAAGACAACATGGATAGATAAAAAGAAAAAAACATTAGCTCGCACATGTAGTTCTAAATGTTTGTTTCATTTATTGATGAAGATTAAAAACAGTAATAATAATACTAAAAATATATGTTGTGTGGCTGTATTGACATGTTATTGATTTGATTATTTTATTATGAACATAAATTAAAAAAATATCTTAAAAAAGAAAAGAAAAAATAGGGAAAGGAAATGGACAATATTTCCACTTCTATTACAATTTGATATCTTGATTTACATGTCCAGAAAGTAATCCTTTTAAATCTTATTGTATGTGCATGTTAGCCAGATTGTTTCTCATATGGATTTTGGACACTATATGGTCACTGCACGTATTCTTACATTCTGTTGACAGAATATGCAACACTCAACGCTAAGCCCTCAGTACAGAGCCGAGCAGTTCGCATCGAGTTTTGCAGTTTTTTCGCCGATGAAGCCATAGGCAGCCGCTTCGCCATGCTTACATTGTTTTGAAGGGGGAGAGGCTTAGTCTGTGGAAGAAGCTTGTTGTGCCACCCAGATTTGTTTCCCTCCGTGCAGTTTTCCTCAGACACACTTTCCTCTTCCACACGAAAACAGCATTGCACTCAAATTATGTCAATTTCCACGATATTCCTCATCACTTCTGAGAGCACCCTAACAGGAGGTTGGAGGTCGGAGTGGATGGACGTGTCATTGAAACCTTTAACTTTGATGTGGGAGACCATTGCTTTTTTACTGACCACTATCTTTCTATAAACTGAACCAATTTATTTTTGTTCCTGAAGCATAATACATTTTTGTTCCTTAACCATAATGGCTGACAATCAGAAAATACTGTTACGATTTTTTGCCTTTACAAGGTAATTATGTTCTTTTAGTCACTTCTGATGAATTATTGTGGTTACGCACTACCGTAGGGCCATAAACGACAATAATACATGCTATCATTGTTGTACATATGACTATCAGATGGTACATTAGATCATTATACTGGTTGTTTCTGCACCCTAAAAATATTCCTGGGAATTATATTAGATGATTCCTCACTTCACAGTTTCTATTAAATGTGTCCTTTATATTGAGATGAAAAATAAGGGTGTGGAGCTCGGGGTGGTGGTTTGTCTCCTGCAACAAGCATTCACTTTTTTAAAACTGTAACCACGATCTTTGCCTAACATTATGGAGGCACTTCCTTCGCACACTATGGAGTTAGCACTTAACCCGGGTACTATTCAAGGAGGAGTAGAGAAATGAAAATACCACAGTGTGTTGTGGCGGCGTGGGGAAGCGGCCAAGTAAACAGGCAAAACCCAAATGCAGAACTCAGAGACAAGGAGGTGCTGTGTACAGTCTTTATTGGGATAACGGCGTGGTGAGGGGAAGTGTGGCTGCTCTCAGCTGAGGCAAGGCGAAGTCCGTAGTGGAGTGATAATGGGTGGAATGGTCGATGGAGCGTGGGAAGGAGGCAGGTGTCCGGGGATGATATTTCAGGCGGTGCAGAATGGACAGGTGATCCTAAAGAACGAGACGAAGACAGGATGAGAATAGGAATGACGGCTGGAATCAAAACACGGTAAATAACTAGTACAAAACTTTTTAGAGCCAACGTGTCTACCCGGGACGTGATCAGACGAACTGGCAACGACAGGACTGAAGAGCTGGCTTAAATCACCAGTCGGAGGTGGAAGGCTGATGATTGACTCAGGACAGCTGTGTCAATTAGGGAACGTGACGTCCCCACACTCCATCCTGGCGAGAGAGCCACACACCTACACACACCACAGACCAAACAGACAAACGAGGACAAACAACCCACACAAGGCAGGGGATACACAGGACACAAAAAGGAGGAGGGAACCCTGAACTAACCCTTAACACAATGCCTGCTTAGCTTACTCAGAACACGTGTTTTTGTCTGTATTTTTCTTCTGCTCACATACATATATATTTTTTCATTTCAGAATTATTCCATATCTACAGCAGAAACTGGTTCTTTAATGATCACATTTTAATGCTGAGTGACGAAGCCATCCTCCTAAGTATCTCTGTCTCTTCACATTTCTCAGCAATGACAGGTACTTCTATCCACCTGAAGTCTTTCTGCCCCCCCCCCCCCCCCCTTCTCTTCCCCTGTGTCTCTTACTCTCTTGCCCATTCTCTGCCTGTCTTTTTCTCTAAATGGATGGTTCAAAGGAAGAATTACTCCATTACCTTTAAAGATCCATCAATTTTTCAGCTTTAATGAGCCTCATTTGGGATCTCATCACACGGGTTATACAATTGCATTATATATATATGCCCTAATTCTATTATTAAAAGGAGATGTTCTCATTGCTTTCAGGGCCTACCTTCACTTTCCATTTTAACATTCAGTCTAAAAAGGATGAGGGTGATGACAATTGCTTCCACCATTATTTCCTTTTAGTGTTCCATTCATTCACTTTTTTACACTTTTTTACCACTGTCTGCAGCACTTGTTCTCTCTTTTCTAATCATCTTATCTAAAAATAAGTAAAAAGGCAAAAACACATATATGAGTTCAGTTAAACAAAAATAGAGCCAAATGTGATAATTATCTATACATATGTGAAACCTACACTTGAAAATCACCTGTTAGAAAAATACGTTATATTTCAAAGATCAGCCAGAAAAGTAGGTCTTACTAAGAACAGCTCTGCCTCTAAAAAGACTGAAAAAAGAAGAGCAGTACGACAAAGACTGTAAAAATGAAGACAGTAATCCAACCTGAAAGACTGACAGCCACAAAACACAGATCTGAGACAAAATGATGTTGAAACACTGAGAGAATACAGACGAATAAAGCAGACATCAGAAAAAAAAACAGCATCACGTTTAGAAACTAAATAGAAGATAAATAAATGAAGAAGTCCATGTATAAATCAGTCCTGGGAACGATGGAGCATGTTAAACAACAACAACAAGAAAAAAAAAAAACCCTGGCCCTTTCATGTGGTAACATCTAACGTTTGGAAAGATCAATTTGAGAAACTGTATGGAAAAAAAATTCACCTGACAAGCTCAATTGTGGACAGTGTAAAAAAGCCTGTGCAGCTGACAGCATGAGGACATAGATGCTGAAACTCAGCAGCCCTGAGCTGAGACAGGCCCTGCTTCAGCTGTTCTCTCTGGTTTAGTAAACTAATTTTGTCAGTAATAAATGTGGAGCAAGAAATCTTCATTCAGTGGAGAAGAGCCTTTCAGGTCAACAGCTTATCCCCAAGTTTAGTTCACCTAGCAGTACTGTTGTAGCAGCATGGGACCCCTAGCTTAACCCTTAATGTAATTAAATTCCTGTTCCATGCTGATGATCTAGTGTTGGCTGGCACCTATACAAAAAGCAGTACAGCAGCATCTGGACGTCCTGGAGTAGGACTGACAGAACTGAGCCCTGACTGTCAACTTTAACAAATCTAAAGTAACTTTCTTCCAAAGGAAGCACAGGTCTTAAGAAAGCAAACATCCGTTCAAATGAGATCACACAGTATGCTATGATCACCTGGGACTCAAAATCAGCGCCTCAGGTAACTTTGATCTGGCAGAGAAAATTGGAGAAGATTTTACAAAATAAGCATACCAATTAGAATTTGGACTAAAATATTTGACAGTCTAATTCAACCAGTCACTTATGGTACTCAATCATCAGGACCAAGCTAGATTGTGCAGAATTCTGGGCTTCTAGTCCATATTAAACATCCCAAAGGAAAACACCAACTAGTGCTGCGGGACAGAATTAGGCTGTTACCCATTTATTATTAATATTACAAAAAGAACACTTAGATTTTGGCTACATCTCAAGTTGTGGCCCCAACACACACAGATTTCAGAAAAGCAACAGATTCAGATCAGAGGAGGGACATGCAGCAAACACAGCTGCACAATATGTGACTGCATGTCACAAATAATTAAAACAACATCACTGAATGTGACAACTAATTAGTTTGACACAGCTTTTTATACATATAAAACATGCACACAAAACATGTTTGTTTTTTTCTGTTCTTTGTATCCATTTATTTTATTGCACTTAATGAATTATATAGTTTTTTTCTAATCTCATTATTGAATTGTATTATATTATGTATTATCCTTGACACTTTGGCAGTATTATTGACCATACATTCATGCCAATAAAGACCACTCAGTTGAATGGAAGTGAACTGAACTGAAAGAAAGAGAGAGCTCTCTGATATACCAGTAGGCGATAAAAAAAATTATGATGTCCATTTGGTGATTGTGAAAATACCCTGTGAAATCCGACCTCGCTCAAATACCGATAGTTGCTCTATTTCAAAATATAAGAGGAAATGATGCCATTAAGGTTGTGTTATTGTAAATTTCCACACTAATCTGACAACAATATTTTATGATTTATTTTGCTGATTATTTTTGCAGACATGCTTCTATACACACTACTTTTAAGTGTGTAAGCAGACACGTCCCACACGTGTGCTCTAGAAAACATGATGGTGACCGCCTGGCAGCAAGAAGATAACAACATGAATAATAATTTAATATATAAATAAATGAATAAAAATACCATCCCGTGCATGAAAAAAGCATCCAGTTTTCTTTTCTAGCACATGCTCAGCCTTTGCTAATATTAACTACATCTCTCATTCACATCAGTTGAACAAGTTGAAGAGCTAACAACAACACATTAACCTTCTTCTTCTTCTTCTTCGTGAAATTTCCCAACTTGGGATGAATAAAGTATTTCTATTCTATTCTATTTCTATTCTCACAATGCTAGCATGCTGATGTCAAGCAGGTATAATACTGTATGTTCCATGTTTAGTTTAGCTTGTTAGCATGCTAACAGTTGGTAATTAGCAGTAAACACAAAGTACAGCTGAGGGTGATGGGAACGTCATTAGCTCTGCTGTAACATGAACCAAAGAGTAGGACAAACTGAAATGTTGACATGATGGTGGCGCTAAATGATAACTCAGAGGATCATCAATGTTATTACAGTTCATCCTGTGGGGAACATGAATGTCTGAACCGCATTACCACAGTTCATCCATTAGTTATTGAGGGAGAGTGACTGTGAACAAATGGTAATGTAGATGACAGAACAGACTAGTCTTGCTGCTGTTCTCCATGAAGGATGAAACTGACTGAGGTGTAGGCGTTCGCTCTGCAGCCAATCAGGTATTAGTCTGTCCTGCACTAGATCAGCCTTTTCACTCTTGACATAAGCACACATGACAAGCTACATTTATGTCCTAAACATAAACATAAGCATAAGCATGAGAGAGCTTTGCATGAAATATTTAAACTCCCGTGTGAGGTTAAGAGAGACAGACCTGAGGGATTCTTCCCATAATCAGGCTCTGAAGTATGGTGTTGTACTAAGATATTGTCCACACTGTTTGATACACAAGGGTGTACACTGGAGAGCATGAATCATGCAACAAAACCATGTTGACAGCTCTTGGAGGGAGCTGCACGGTGCCCCAGTCTCATCTGTTTTCGCTGAGCTAAAACTGCAGCTGAGCTTCAGAGGCTCACACTGAGAACCAGTTTAACCCCATGGCCCTGCTCACTGGGACAGCACTTCACTATTTATACTTGAGCTGAATAATTCAAAGTTAACACTTCAACAGTGGCGGGAAGCTGTGCCATACAAGGCATGTCTCACTCAAAATATAGATGTTAGAAGAAGTTAAAGTCCTGCTGCAAGTTTTGGACCAGATCCAAGAGGAGCTGAAAATGTACACTTCCATCAACACGTAATCTCAGTGCTCCTGTTTTCAGTGTTTACATGTACCAGCAGGGGGGATAAGACAGAGAGGACATCAAAACAGACTTCTTTAAAATATTAACTCAGGCCAAAGTTGTGTAACTGAAAATTGTGCCTCGGTTCAGTTTCTGGCAAATCCTGGGACTTATCATTCCACTCCATAACCTACAGAGCCCAAAGAATAATTCAATGTGCTATATGACTGTCAGCCACAGTGACATCTCTGGCAGTGAAATACATGGCACTAAGACTGACATCCATGGTGACAAAGAGGTGAAACTTGTTTCTCTTTTTGTCTCCTCTTTTCTCTCTGGTGCGTCTGCTCCCTTTATCTTAAGAGATCATTTTGGTTTGTTATAACTGTGGTCTCAGTTTTATGATTCTGATCAATTTTCCTTACAGTAACAGCAACTTTATACACAAAAACCTGGGAATTAAACAGTGTTGGTAAAAACAATTTTAGACAGAATCAGTCCTGTCTCCTAAAATATGTAGTCCACTAATCAGAAGGTCGGTGGTTTGATCCCTGGCTCCTCCAGTCCACATGTCAAAGTGTCCTTGGGCAAGTTGCCATATTGCCCTTGACATCAGTGTTTAAGAGAGAGAGAGAGAGAGAGAGAGAGAGAGAGAGAGAGAGAGAGAGAGAGAGAGTGTTAGTAAAGCGCTCTATCCATTGAAAAAATGCTCTATAAATGTGTGTATGAATGGGTGAATGGTACTTGTAGTGTTAGATGCTTTGAGTAGTCAAACTCAGTCCATTTAGTATTAGTAATAGTAATAAAGGCCTGCTGTGTTGGTGAGTCCAGCTACATTACCTGATCTCCAGGCCTTGACTTGAAGAGGGTCCCTGTGTCAAAATCTGGTTCCAAGTTTTAGCTAATACTGTGCTTTGGTGCATACTGATGTATTTCTGTTATTGTTTGTTTGTTTGTTTCAAAATGATCTCACCACACCACAATCTACGACACAAACACACCTGGGGGCCACATAATGATCCAGCTTAGAAATACTGTTGACAATTCACAGAGATGAATAAATAAATGAAGGTTAATAGGAGCCGAGGGACTTGTTTCTGCCCACAGAACCGTAATAGATGAATCCAGCCATGCCTTTATACAATGAATAGTATGACAAATATATTTTGATGGAACCATAATTGCTGTCTGCATTATGTTGACTGGCAGTGGGTTTTTTCCACTCCAGGAAGTATTCTTGTAATGTAAAGAAGGGTGTATTAAGTGCACAGGGCTTTGCTGCTGACTGCATTTTTACAGGCAAAGGTTTGGGAAAGATGGTGGCATTGAATAAATATTGAAAATGTAAACTCATTATATCCTCTGCTTCAAGTCAGTGTTGATTCTTTCAGCATTTAAGATGATCACCATCATTTTATCAAAGTCAGCTCAAATGGGAGGAAATACTGCATTTGTGAGGGACTATTTTCTGTGGCAGAATCCACATCTGGTGCTCTTGTGAATATTATGGGCAGCAGGATAGTGTGTGTGTATCTGTATGTGTATGTGTGGGACTGAGTCAAAATAAACCACAGTGTGTGTCTTCATGGTGATGAAGGAATGGGTCAATGCAACAGTGTAACTGTCTGATGTGTTTATAAGAGTTTATGGAAACAATGGAGATCTATGGAACAGAGATAAAACATAAAAAGCTTTGATACACCATCAGTACTTGTTAGCATTGGTTTGGGTCTGCACATGGGAATTCAAATGTGTCAAAAGCAGCAAAGAGGTCTAGTAGAATAATATATCATATAGCACAGTTTCCAGAGTGGACAGTGAGGAGAAGGTCATTGTGGTCCTTCAGCAATGCAGACTCAGATGCAAACATGAACTGTTTATAATGGAAAGGATGCTGGGAGCAAGGAAGTCAAAGGCCTCCTTTAGGAGAGTAGGGACCATGAAGAATCTCTCAGAGAGAGTCTAATAAGATGGGTCGGAAACATCTGTGTTAGTTATGCTAGTTATACAGTCTGGTTATTTTGACTTGTAGCCAAACTAAGTTCCCTCTTATCTTTCCAACGGCTCCGACAAATTATCCACTAGTTTGTTTCTTTTTGTCTTGACTATCATTCCACTCTTGTTAAAGCCAAGAAGCTGTTGAATGTCTACAGTTAGTTCAAAGTTCTGCTGCAAACTAACCAAGACTCCATGGGATTCCCATCACCCCAGTGTAATGCTGGCTGCGTTTCCCAATGATTTTTAAAATCTTCTTATTTTTCATCACGTATCAGTGATGCTGATCCCTTACAGGTCCACTAGGCCTGTCAGGTCATCAGAACTAGGGTTCCTGGTTGTGTCCTTCTCAAAGTTCAGACTCATGATGACTGATCTTTTTTGGTCCTGCCTAAAATCTGTTTATTAACCATTTTATTCTTAAAGGCATCTTTCTGAAGCTCCCTTCCATTCGTTAGTTCTCATCTCTTAAGCATTTTTTGCTTGTTGTAATTATCATTTGTAATATTACCATTATAATCTTGATTTTGTCCCATATGGATAAAGTTTTACTGAAATCTCCCGAGAGAAATGCGCGAAAAGAAGAATGGGGGGCAACATATAACATAACATTTTTTTTAAATGAAATGTTTGTGCCTGACGTTGTCTGAACTGAAATCAGTCATTGCTAACAACTGTGCAGCTGAAGCACCAGTAGACCAGAATTTGAAATTTTAGTATTTGCTTATTAGAGCTAAGTGTATTTCCTATGCTCAATTAACCTACAATGTTTTATAATGTTTTATTAAAATACAGTACCAGCCAAAAGTTTGGAATTATGTAGTTAACAAAAAAGTGTTAAACCAACCAGAATATGTTTTATGTTTTATATTTTAAATTCTTCGAAGTAGCCGCCTTTTGCTTTGATGACAGCTTTGCTCGCTCTTGCCATTCTCTCAATCAGTTTCAATTCCATATGTGTTCCTTCATAGTTTTGATGTCTTCAGTATGAATCTACAATGTAGAAAGCAATAAAAATAAAGAAAAACCACTGAATGAGAAGGTGTGTCCAAACTTTTGACTGGTACTGTATACCACGCTCATTTGGAGAGCCATTGGTGTCCAATTACAGTAGTGCAGTTGTAGTAGTTATTGTGGGGATTCATGTTAAAAAAAAAAAACCCAAAACCACAAACAAACACAAAAACTCAGTTATTTCTCATATAAACGGTCATGGAGCTGTATTGAAATGAACAGTTTTTATGTGGATTACTTCCACATGAAAAACATATTTTCTGAAAGGTCAGTCAAGCCATTTTACCTGCAGCAATAATTTCTTTTCAAATATTTATGCTGACATTTATTCTTTGTTACATTTGATGGAGGAAACTACAAAGTTTGATTATTTAACAATCCAGTTAACAGTATAGGTTTTCTCTTCTTTATTATTTTGTCATTATAATACTTGGTTTATTCTAAAGGTCATCCTGATGTGAAATCTGACAGCTTCTCACATGTATTTCTTTTCCTTTTCTTTTATTTTTAGTGTCTTGAAAAAAGAATATCAAATTACACTGAAAAAACAATGAAATAAAATTAGAAATAGAATGTAAAATCCTAACACACGGGAAACAACTAACTCCTCTGACGATAAGCCCCAGATGCACAAAAATATATTTCCAATGCAGGTGTGCGTCCACCTGATAAGACTTTTAAAGTGAGATGCTTGTGTCTCTTCACTGAAGTCTCCTCACTTGCTCCTCGGATCATGAGGAACATGGACACGTGTCCTCCAAGGCAGCAAATACACAAAAGTAGCCCACAACTAACCAAACTAGCTATTTATTCATTTGCAGTAATAACAACCATTTATTATTAAGCAGGGTCATCTCATGATTCAGAGATTCCCAATACGCACTGTTTTACTGAGTCATATTTCCCTACCATGGAGGTGGAGAGTGCAAGTTAGCATGACCTATAGCCAGAAAGAGCAACAACATTTTAATGACTACCAGGTTGGAAAATATTGATTTTTACCTTTCACAGCCTGTAACCTGGGGCTCCCTGTGATCTGAACAGAACCTTGTGAAGGTTTGGTACTGGGTAATGAATCAGTGTGTTCAAACCCACGTTATATACATGATCAATCCTCACAGGCAACAATCAAAAATCAGATTTAGGCCAACACTCCACTTAAATAGTTTATTCACAGACATTATGCTGGCAACAGTGTTACAACAAAGCACTGGTGAATGGTACAATGTTATACTCAGTTGGTACAACTTTGTCGCCAACTAGGAGCCTTGTATCTCAGATAACACTCATAGTAAGAATGAGTTATATTACAAAAAGCATTTAAATCGGGAAAGATACATGAAGAATGAAAGAAAAGAGAAAATTTAAAGAAAATTTATTGTGAACCAGTAGAATAGACTGACTTCCTGCCAGGATTTAAGGACAGGAAATCAGTCTGTTCTTCCCCTGGGAAGTGGACGGTTTGTTTGGAGAAGGCTGCCCATCCGCAGTTAAGGTGGTGAAAGGGGGCGGAGGCAGGTCACAAATCTCCACGGTGCTGAAATGACAGCAGAGAGAGAGAGAACGAGAGAGAGAGAAAGAACTCTTTTAAAGTTTGACAGCCTACGGGTGATCGGCTAAAGGCAAGTGAGTCAGGTTGTGGTTGGATGAAGACAAGAATGAGCTGGTGGAGCTTAGCTATAGCGGGAAACTGTGCAGGGAGATAGTCGCCTCACAGCAAGAAGGTTCTGGGTTTGAATCTGCCAGCCGGGGCTTGCATAAGTGCCCTCCAGGGTACTGTGGCTTACTCACATGCAGATTAGGTTATTCGCTCACATTGTGTGAATGTGTGAATGGTGGGAATGTGAGTGTGAAAGGTTGTTTGTTTCCCTTTATGTCTCTATATGTCAGCTGTGTGATGGCAACCTGTTTTACCCCAGTGTCAACTGGGATTGGCATCAGACCCCTGTCCACCACCCCTGTGATACTAAAGAGGATAAACAGTAAAGATAATGAATGGATGGAAAAAACTCTATTATCTCTACAATGCTTTGAGTGATGTTCTTGAAACTTTGAACATTTTATCACTGCTTGTCAAAGATGGAATCAGTATGTATTGGAGGTCAAAGGTCAAGGCCACTGTGATCTCGTGTAAGTTTTGCTTGTGAACACCACGAGGAGGCATACCACTGCCATGCAGTACTTCTAGTTTTAGCATTATTTTTTTTTCATCACTCTTTTCTCTTTAATAAGCACATGTGCACATGCTTGCACGCACAAAGAGCCTAACTCAGCAGAAAGTTTGCTTGAATTGGATATGTTTACTGATTTAACTCACCTGAAACTGTACATGTAATAGCAATCTTGACGTAATTGATTTTCAAATAAATGTTACAAGAAAATAAATGTATGAAACCCTGTAGATAGTGTGCTACTCTGCTTGATCCAACTGCTCTGAGACATTTTCAAATCCCACTTGAGATTCTGTAACTCCGTTCTTAATTCGTTTTGTTGGTTTGGGCAACACAATTAAGAAGTTTCACGACAGAACCACAGTGATGCTCAATTTTACAGATCCGTCTGTGATTCGGGTAACAGACAGCACCACCTTTCACCATCATTGTCTCATTTTCTGCAAATAAACACTGTCTTCTATTAGAATAATTTGAAAGGTTCTGATTAAAAATGTAAGTAAAGTAGGTCTACCCAAACTCCAGCATGTATCTGCTGCAGACGAACATACAAATGAAGCGAGTTTATCAAGAACTTTTCTCCTTTCTCTAGCACCTGTCAGCGCTGTCAGGTGTCGTGTTTGACAGGAAGTCAAGGCGAAGCAGGAGGAGATGAGAAGGAGGAGGAGGAGGAGGCAGAGCCTGGTGTGAATAGAAAACTGCCAGACGCTCTTCCCATCCACAGCGGTGGACGACAGCCATAACACATTGTGGCAGCTCTCCATAGGATGTGTTATTCCGGGCTTCATTCTGATGGGAGTCTGTGTACCTGCTGGGTCTGCCTATGGAAGCAGTTTTCAAGGGCTCAGTCAGGATGAATACCCTGAAAACGGCTTCACTGCATGTCCCTCCTCAAAAATTGCACTTTGCAAGCACTGTAATTACCAAAAGGCTAATTCTGCCAAATTTTATGTTATTTCCTAGCAATTTGGTTCAGTCTTTAGTCAAAAATTGCCACATTAGAATGGATTCCTTCAAATTTGACCAATCATCACCCTTTTCTGCTTTATATAATCCACTAAAAGACCACTGTTACAAGCTCAGGGGAACTCAAACAAACTCAAAAACAAAAATTACTTTCAAACATAAGAACTTAACTGAATTAAATTCTGGACATGTTGGTTTAACATCAGTTTTCTCTGTTTTGTTTCCTTTAAGGTTTAAAAAAACACCTTATCCTCCTATTCTGTTGTGTATTATTTTATATGCAAAATTCAGCTGACATGTTTGGTATCTTTAGAGATTCTGATATGTACATATGACTTTAAAATAAAGATATTTGATTTTGAACAATGTTTGGCTGCACAGCATTAATTTATAAATCACTGACCCACTTGTTTACTGCTGCTTAAAGGCTTTAAAGAACTTCCTTTTTATTGAAGCTTTCTTTTCACAGAATCTGTACTAATCTCAACCATATTTAACTCTGTACCTGAACTGCTCATTGGGAGAGCAACACTCTTGACTCAAATGCTCGTGAGACATGAGCAGCATTTCCTGAGCATGTACAGTATTCACCAAGTGTGTTTGTGTTAGTATGTGTGTGTTTGCACTGTTACATCATAACACGTGGCTGAACCTGATGCTCCCAAGCTGCTGCTGCTGCAGAAGGGAGCTGCTGTGGAATCTATAATTCTATTTGGCATCAGCTGACAGAGGGCAGTCAAAAGGAAGCGAGAGGGAAAGAGGAAGAATGACAGACAGATCGAGAAGTGGAGACATAGTATAACACAGGCACCCTGTATGCATTAGACCACTGATTCAACCCTTTCTCCAAATGCAAATAAACCCATGCCAGCTTTTAAGGTGGAATGTTTTCTTGTGTATTACTCAATGCGTGAGTTGATGTGAATCAATCAATACACCTTAAATGTCAATATTAATTAATTAAATTTAATTAATTGATTAATGAATTAATATTAATTAACGTCAACATGACTTTCACCATTCCATTTGTTCTTATTGGCTTTTGCATGACATACACTTTAGTGATAAATGGATAATCATCTCAAAAAATATATGTGAATTTCAACTGGATTATGTCATCATCATCATCTGCCGCTTATCTGTGTCCAGGTCCAGGCCCAGGTCGCGGGGGCAACTCCCGCCCACTCCACAACGCACCGAAGTCCTACGGCACCTCCCACAGGTGGTGAGCTCATGGGAGGAACTGGATTATGTGAACTGCAAATATTGTCTGTCCTCACTTGGACAAATGAAAATGGTGGAGTGTCGTTCTGGTGCGCTCAGGCAGCAAGACACCTATGACAGACCTGGTCCATTCCTTTGGGCATTCTAAGAAAAACAAATCAGTCAAGTTGTTTGCAGTCATGATATATCTCCACGGGCTTTTTGACATTTTCAGAGGTTGTGGCCAGCTTACACGATTAATGCAAACTGTACTCGTTTACAACGAGTGTGTACATCCGCTTACATAAAGGACATCAGTTGAGTAGGCGGTCCTCCGATGTGGAATTTGCATTCACATTCCTAAAAGAATGTGGCCATGTGCAGCCCAGACCACCTCCGAATGTGATCTGAGTGATCGGATCTCAAATGCGTCCTCAATGTGTCTTGGGAGCATTGACATCTGTACTCAGAGCTGTTAATTCCAGGTCTGAACAGGGTCTTAGTTACCTGCCACAATATATCCTTAAATGCTAGAGAGATAACAGCCCTGGTGCCCTTTCTCAGACAAAATTTTAAAATCTGACACAAAAACCCTCAAGAAGTTGGCAAGAAGTCACACTCGTTCCTGTCACAGAGTCTAGTGTAAGTGGTTCAGAGTTGTGTCTTCAGCTTCTTGTGAACTGACCCAGAAATTACAACAGGTTTTCAAACATGTTTGATTCTCTTGAAGCCATATTCAAGATGTGCTTGTTGCTGGGGCACAGGGAGGGAAGGAGGAACACACACACACAGACATAATGGTGAAGGTTTGACACAATAAAAGTAATCAAAGATGCACAAAATGTAATCACAACCAGTGGAGAGAGAAGGTTTTAGTTTTTTCTTTAAGCTAACAGTTGATTTGTGTTTTCTTTCTCCAACACAACCTCCTTTGTACCTTGAGTACATCCTATCTGCACTATTTTTTACATCTTCTCAGAAATACTCTTTTTCATCTGAGCGGATTGAGGGCTGTTTGAGTGCCAATGTTCCACCAAAGACAAGAAGAGACAAAGTGAAGAAACCTGCTCTGTAGCTATATGTCATGGACAGACAATGTGTTGTTACTGGGGATGAAGAGCATCTAAACATGCTGTTTACCCCTTACCTGTGTTCCAGCTCAGATGAGACTCAGCTGTCGTTTCAACATTCAATTCAATTCAATTCAATTCAATTTTATTTATATAGCGCCTTCCACAATCAAAATTGTCTCAAAGCGCTTTACAGAGACATGAAGTGGAAACATTCATACTGTCTGTGGAACTGTCTGTTCTTCTGACGCCACACAATGCAGAGTTGTCATGGCAACATATTTTCATGTTTTACAGCATTTTAACACTGTTGTGAATATGGCTGCACCTTTGCAGCTTGTTTAGATGTTCTGTGGTTGTACTATGACACTTCTTTTTGTCTCTGTGTCTCTTTGTCTCTTTTTTCTCTGTCACTACTCATTTTAAATGTCAGTGCAAACACAACCTGACAGCTTGTGAATGTAAGATTGCAAACCTAAATATGAAGCTTACAAAAATTTGAGTTTACTGGTACAAACATAAATGTACAAGGTCTTACTGTCTTCAGTAAATCTGTTGCCAAACTGCTGAAAACAAGAAGAGAACTTCCTGCATGAGCTTGCTGTGACACTGCAGTAATTTAAACCAATCTGGGACCAGTGCACCTGGTCTGAGATCAGTTGTGTATCTTGTGCACCCTCATATCAACATGTCAACAGTTGTGACTACACGTCTTGTAAGCATGTATGTAAGCAGCAGAAACTCAGATGTTTTCAGAGTTTGTTGCAGTCTACATGAGGCTTCATCTTCAATATTATAGATACCAGCATATGAACACTAGTTTTGCTGCTTGTGTGTCAGAACGTGAACGTCATATCTTGTCACAGACCTTTTCTGAGCTGATCCTCTTCAAGTCATAGGGAAAAAAAGTTTTTTTTTTCTTTTACAGATCTCTCTCTTTCTGAAGAAAACAAGGTGAGTTCTGCTTGCCAACCTGCTGGCCACCGCAGAAGACGAAGGTGTTGACATTTTCCTCCCAGTACGATCAAAGACAGAATGTGACTCATGACAGGACCAGGAGACCAGTGTGCATGAAAACAGGTATCACTTCAGTAATTTGTTCTCTCATTCAGGCTTGAGACATGAAGCCAGTGAAGGAAGACCCTTTACCTTCAGTGGGATACTGTGATCATTAAATCATGATAGGACTGGTGACTTGTCCAGGGTGGACACCACTTCTCAACCAATGTCAGCTGGGAAAAGCCCAATACTCTGCCAGTGACCCTTGAGGTTAAGTGGGTATAGCTAACTGATGGAAATCATGTTAGAATATTGTGTCTGACAGTGAAAAGGTGGGGAAATCTGTGGTGATAGACACATACGAAGACAGCTCATTAACGGTGACCAACCAGTCAGAATCAGGTTGATGGCTTATATATGATTTTAAAATGATTACGTCCTGGGAGTATTTCACTCTTTTCCTGGCATTTTTCTTCAAAGATTAAATCTGTTTGTAAGAATTGTGAATAATTAACTGTAAGAAAGACATACATCAATCCTGCTGTTATGTAGTGGCCACAGGTTTATCTTAATAAACTGAAATAGAACAGTTGTGGGTAACAAACAGAACACCAGTTCTGTTGTTTCTGTAAAACCTCAGATTATTTAGTGACATGAAGATTAATGGTGAGACTCAGATATGAATCTGCCCGTTACAGAGTTTGCCTTAATCACACTGAAATGGACGTTTCAATCTTTAAAGCACATGAAATGTAAACAAAACTGATAAAGACATGGCTACCCCAAAAGAGACTCGGAGAGGACGGAAACTCACGTCATCTCAACATTCTCAACTATCTTTTTATTGCCACACAGGTGGTCCTTGGTCTGATTTGACCTGATGTGGCTCCTCAGGCCGCTACCTCTTTCCTAAGATGAAGAAGGAGCTGAGGACCACTTGGTCCATAACAAGTCCAAGATGCCAACTTCTACAAAGCAGTATCTATCTGTATTCTCAGTGTCTGCTGGGCTAAGTATATAAATTTAGGAGGGGACTGTTGGGACAGTGCTTGGTTCACTCCTCGTATGAGACATTTCATATTTCATTTTTGCAATGACTGAAGCACATTTATTAACAGCAGGGGAGTTAAACAAAGGTCAAGGAAAGTGGTGGTGTTGGTCACTGTGAACTTTAACCATTAAACAGTTTGATAATGCTGTGGTCACGACAAGTGAATGTTGTACTGACAGATCAGATATTTAGGTGGAAAACAAAGACACTGTCTTCAGGCATTTTACTGATGTGTTCAGTATCAATATATCTGCAGTTTGCCAAATACATAAATTAACAACGTGTCTTCATTACATTAATAGAAAACATAATTTGGTTGCAATTATATAAATTGAATGTTATTGAACAAACCTCCCAATGACAACAGTATTTTTTTCAAAAATAAAAAACTTAAAATGCACTGTTCCAAATTATTACACACAACAGAGTTTCAAAACATTTTATAGACTGTAAAGAACTGAAAGTGGTCATTTGTTGAATTTGTAGCATTAGGAGGTCATATTTACTGAAATCAAAAGCTATTTCAATCATTCATTCATTCTCTACCGCTTAATCCTGTGTCAGGGTCGCGGGGGAGCTGGAGCCTATCCCAGCTGACTATGGGCGAGAGGCAGGGTACACCCTGGACTGGTCGCCAGTCAATCGCAGGGCTGACACACAAAGACAGACAACAGCACACGCACACCTAGGGGCAATTTAGAGTAGCCAATTAACCTAACACATGCATGTTTTTGGTATTGTGGGAGGAAGCCGGAATACCCGGAGAGAACCCACACAGGCACAGGGAGAACATGCAAACTCCACACAGAATTCAGTACCACAACTTTCATTTTCAAGGTATTTTCATGTTTTCAAAAAGTTTTTTTTCAGTTAATTAGATTTGAAATGTAGCTGGTCATAATTATGACTAATTTTATGACTAATCAACAATAATCACTTCATTAAAAAACTGTATGAGCTACTTTTTCTTGTCACTTCCAATCCTCAATCCTCACTTTGATTTTGTGTCGCTCTACCTTCAAACTGAAAGGATGAACAGACAACACTGAGGAAAGAAACTTGAAATTTACATCATTATTAAACTGTGGATTAATAATATTAAAATGTTAAAAAAAAATTTTTTTGGAATCTGGTTTCTTATTAAAGTCTTCCCTCCAACTCCATCCAACTACACACACACACACACCAGCAAAAATAATGAGCTCTGATTGGTCCACTCAGTAACTATATACCTGCAATTAGTGTTCAGCCTCCTGCCTCTCTGGAGTCCAGAAGCTAAAAAGCCTGTCAACCTCCTTCATTAGCCTGGAGAATAGACTTTGCTTCTCTCTCTCTCTCTCTCTCTCTCTCTCTCTCTCTCTCTCTCTCACACACACACACACACACACACACACACACAGAGACCAGCACAGAATTTAGTAAATGTCAGGGCTATGGTCCAGACAGGCACACAGCTCCTGCTCCCGCTGGCAGAAGCAGCAGCAGGCGGCCGGGTGAGATGTGCTGCTGGATCCACCATTGTCTTGTGTAATTAAATTGACAGAATCACGACCTCCCTGTGGCAGAGTTCACAGAGCCGCCAAAGCACTCTTCCTTACAGTCAAAATTGTAATGTTAAAAAGTCTGTATGAAAGGGAGAGGGATGATGTTCACATCACACCAGGATAAAACACTTCTTTTAAGATTCTCAAATGGAGCCCGAGCATGAGGGAACAGAGAAGTCATCCTGCCATGTGTCTCCCTTCATCCTTCAGGGAGTGCTTTAAAAAAAAAAAGCTTTAAAATTCATATATGAGGGTTTGCATACAGCACATGTTCACACAGTTCTCCCTTCTCAGCTGCTTCAGGCAAAGAGGAAAAACTCATCTCTTCATTTTGTGAAGCCAGTGTTTTCCTTTTATCACAAAAAAAGTCTTTTGCAATCTTGGATGTAATTTGAGTCAGAGGTAATCAATAATACACCAGCTTTTGTTAATCTATTGTCTAATTAGTCATTTTGAGCAAATTACATTCAAACAGGCACATACATGGATGCATTTATCAGGGCTGTGGTCAATAGTAATAATAATAATAATAATAATAATAATAATAATAATAACAATAACAATAATAAAAATAATAACCTTATTGCCAAATGCAAGTAGATGTTGTAATATTGCTCTGGGTAATTGAAAATGTTTGTCCACTGGTGGTGCTTACATAAAGGTGGTCACCAAAATCATTAGGAATCATCCTCTGGGAACCATGAACGTCTGTATAAATGGCTAATCAAAGTATATACTCAATCCATTGTTCCACACCGAACAGACTGACATCTATCCAAACTATCCAAGTATCCAAGTCAAAGTATCTAAACTGTGGAATTCAAACCCTTGATCTTCATTCAGACAGCACAAAATCATTACCGCAACAATTGCTTAGCTTAGCCATTGTGATGAGGGAAAAGAAAACAGTAAAGTAATAATGGTACAGTATTCTCTGGTTCACTGGTTCCAGTAAAGCCCCACAGTGCTCTTGTATCTCTCATGAAAAGAAATGCAAAGTTGTCCCTGAATTGCCCCCTCCACTCCCCCACCCTTCCCTGTCACTCTCTGCTGTAGTGCCATGCAAAACAGATTATGATGCTGCATTGCCTCTGAGACAGTGGTGCTGTGTCCAAACAAATCCTCCAAGAGTCAGAAAAGCAAAAATCACATCTCCCAGAGGAGAGTACCAGAGCCAGCAGGCCGTCTGTCTGTCTGTCAGTCAGAGCGGATGATGGAGGCATCCGTCCAATTCCCATCCAGATTGTGTTCCTGTTCATCGGAAAATCACCACACTCTGACTCACCGCTCAGACTGTGAGGGATGCAGAAATTCTTCACCATGCCGCCTTTGTTTAATCATATCAGCTATTTCCTACCACCACCACTCCACTTCTGAGCAGTGAAAAGAAAAGTTTTTTATTTGTGTCAAATAAATTCTAATAAAAACATACTGATCTGAGCTTTCTTAATTCCATTAGCTGCATCTCTGCATTTATTTTTACAATCTAAGAAATATTTCAAAAACCAGACCCTGAATGTGATTAAATCATACATGCTTTTTTTTCTGTGAGTAGACTGGATTACTGGAATCCCTCTACTAATGGACCTTAGTTGACCCTATCCATCCGTTACCTGTTTTAGTATACAACTCTTGGTATAAGTGTCTGTGTATGACATATCAGACATACTTTCAGATTATAAACCCAGAAGACCCTTTAATCGTTTCAAAGCAACCTTAATATATAAAGAAAATGTACACAAACTCACAAAAAGAAAGAGACCCAATCAAAATCCAAGAGTGACTCGAAGACAGTCATACCAAATCCTAAAAGAGCTGAGGTTATTTAGACTTAATCCAAAATGAGTCAGTGAGATCTAGCCTTTGTCTTCTGTGTATTAATTCTGCCTTATTTTGTTTTGTTTTGCCCTAACCAACCAGTAGTGAATGTCAAATCACTAGTATCGGTTTTGTTGACTTAAAGCTTTTTGTATTTATTAATTAAATGCACTGATTTAAGCTGTGATCAGCCAGCCACTGGCACAACATCAGACCTGCTTGTATCAAATCTGTGATGTGGGTGGTGATTCAGAGGCCTGGAATCAGGCCTGTAAAGACCCAACCGGAGACCCAGCACTAACACTGGCAGCAGTGTGATGCAATCAGATGGTATATCAGCAGTATACGTCACTGTTTATAGTCTGTTACACTGATATTATGATGGTGCATGACATTACGCAATTGCAATGAGTAAAATTAGCACCTGGGGTGATGGGTCTCAGTTGCTTGGAACCAGGCGGACCCATGTTGGCCTTATGGTGGAGAAAGGTCATAGGATTATGAAAAACTGAGGATTCATCCTAATTGCATTCCACGTCTGTTTTCTTGGAAATCAAGCATTGAGTTCTCAAGATGCCAGCCATGTGGATTATGTGGAAATCTAGACAAAATGTAAGACATCCACGAAAACCCTAACCCTAACCCTCTTCTGCATCATTCTCTAAGATGTAGCATGAACATACTCAATTTCATGTCAGTCTGAGCCATTGCTGAGATACGCTGCTTTAGAAAAAAAAGATGGGAGCATCAGACTGGTCAAGTAACAGTCAGGGTTTGCATAGAGGAGTGAAGTGGACCTAGTGAATAGGACTCTCTAAAAGAATCTCTTCCAGATGACTAAATCCAAAATGAGATGATCCTTCAGTCAAATACTGAAAACAGGGAAGAATAAGTCAGTCATATTCAATGGCAGCTACAAAAGACTGCCTCCATGAATCCACTGCACAGAATTACTGCAGTGTGCTTTCACTCTTTGTCTCTGCTCATAGTCCCTCCCCATACCTTGTGTACTATTACACTGCACACTGTGAAATAATAGGGAATAAAATGAAAGAATGAGATTTGCTAGCTTTCACATCTACTCATTTAGCACAATCCACTCAACCTTTCCTTCAATGCACTTTTTACAATCACCATTATGTCCCAAACATATATACAAAATAAATTGTATGGGTAAGATTTGCAAAATATCTTATGGCCACTTAACTGTGCAGTTAAATTCTTCAGTACCTCGTGAATACATATTGTTGCTCCCTCAAGGCTCTTGCTTCATGTCTGAGAACTCCTGTGTGCTTCAGCACACTGTTGTTCTAAAGGTATGTGTGTAACCAAGTGTGAAATTAGTTTCCATAGAGTTTTAATGGCACTTCTGTACTTCATGTCCATTTTTAAGTTGAAAAATAGACTTGTGGAAAAAAAAATGCAAAAGAAGTATCAAAAGGTGAAGGAGGTCAGAGTGGTGATGGAGCAGGAAGTGTACACAGTAGCGATGATTACAATCGGAGTGTTAGTGTTTGCAGAAGGAGAGGGCTGTCACATCATGAGCCAAGAGTGTGAACAATTGGAGGGTGTGACATTTCTAGCTTTTAGGTCATGAAAAGTTTTACATTTAAATTATGCAGAAACAAGAAGTTCCTCTCCAGTTGTTCCATTTCTCTCAACTCATAATAAAATTACTCATTTGTATTTCAGTATTTCAGTTTCCAGAATACCTGAATACAAATTTTTAACAGCCTCTCTGACAGCATGAACATCAGGGCACTATTGAGGTACTTTTTAGCCATGCGAGCAGTGTAGATGGCGATTGGTAAATGTTAGCATGCTAATGTGTTAAATTAAGACGGTAACCGTTATAAGCATTATTCCTGAAAAAATCAGCACGTGAGCATTGTTACTGTGAGTATGCTGGTTCAAGCATTTAGGTCAAATGGCTACTGTGCCTAAGTACAGCCTGGATGGATGTTTCCAGAGCCACTAGGATGGCTGTAGCCTCTTGCTTAGCCTATAGCAATGGAATAGTAAAGAAATGTTTTGCTCTCCTGACTTACACGCCTGAAGAAGTTTGATGGCTTACTCGAATGTATTGGCTTCAGGATGGTATATAGCGTTCCAAATTACACGCGGTTCCACTCTGCAAAGTTAATGCAACATGGTTACAAAATGATGGATAACTGACGCAATTCCATGTATCCTGTTTTTGCCACAGTATGAACAGGAACTGACGCTGTGACCACAAAGAGATAACAGAATAAAGCCTTGTCATTTTACCCACAACACATAAAATCAACTCCATGATGTTGTGTTCACTCTCACAGTTTATGCCGGAGTTAACTGCTGGAACTATTTCTTGTTGAACAAGAAGCTGGTACAAGGACACTGCACAGCTTCCCATAGTCTTTCCAGACTTGGTCCCATCATATCTGCAAACAGACCAAAAACAAAACCGGTGCTCACCAGCTGTACCTGGCAACCTATGCTATAGCTAGAGAAGCTGCAGAGAAGTGCTGGACAGATGGATACATTGTATTTCCAAAAAGCACAAATTGTCATTTTTACATTTCTTTTTGTGTACCGATTATACAAACAAGATACAACCTGTTAATTAATGAGCTTTAGAGGTGCTGGTAGGTGTTTGTTTGAAAGAGCCAGGCTAGCTGTTTTCCCCCGCTTCCAGTCTTTATGCTAAGCTAGGCTAACCACATCATTACTCCAGCTCTGTGCTGAACACACAGACATGAGACTGATTCAGTCTTTGATCACACTTTATAATAATAAAGCTTCAGGTTTACAGGTTCCTTTTGTTTGGTACCAAAAAATACTGACTGCTTCCTACTGGTGTTTAAATGTAGGAAGACTGTTTCTCATTGAACATTAAAAATTAGCTATGTCTGCCCCACCTGCATCTGTGGGTTATATTACATTACATGATTTAACTATAGTTTTTCCTTGTTGGATGACAATAGCAACCTTCCATAGCTATGGAAAAACGTACACCCAGACCTGTCTCACCAAATGGTGTGTGAATAACATGCCACATTCCTTAAGTCAGTTCGCATGTTATCATTACGCATGTTTGTTTGATTTTCACGTCATTTCATGCCACGTCATTTCTCTGCTGACTAACCTCTAACCCCAAACCAAAAAGACATTAAATGATTCAGTGTTAAATGACATGCGAAAACTTAAAATGCAAATGACACATGAAATGTTCTCTCCAAAAGCAGCGTCCACAATTCTATTTACAGTAGGTAAAGTAGGTAAAGGTATGTCAGTTGTAACAGTATCATTTATTTCCCCTTACCTCTCTTTTGTTCCTCATAGTCTTGTTTTTTTCCACTGTTCACACAACAAAATTCCACTGTAAATCATGGGCTGCATTATAAGGAGTCTCTTCATCTCACTCTCAAAGAGCATATTTCCCTTAAATGTTGAACTATTCCTCCAATGGTGCACTCAGTGTATATGGTTGTAAATGTTCAGTGAAGAGCGTGGAGCTTGATGTAACAGCACATTAATTATTTACTGTAACTTTCCTGCTCATAAATCACAATGGAAGTGGCTGTTATCAGTTATTGCCAATAATTAGTAGAACTTACGTTTTAAGAGGAGAGAAGAAAGGACAAAAAGGAAAGTTGGACCAAAAGGATGAGACCAGATGGATTTTTTTGGAAAAGGAAAATATCACCATTAGGAAATCACGTCATTCTAATCATTGTATGTGTGAGTGTGTGTTTTTTCATATTATGGGCCAGGAATGTAGGCCAGCAAAGCTCTTTGAGCCAATTACAAGGCAGAGGTGCTGCTAATTGCTGCTTCATAGGAGCTGTGTGGGAGTGAGGTGATGTGGTGGCTGGCATAGAAAAAAGAAACAGGTGTTAAAGTTGGTGGATACAGATAGTTAGATGGTTAGCCAAGTATGAGTTAGAGTCGGCCTCGGATGAGTTTTAGTATTTTTGTTCATCAAAGTTTTCGGCCGTGGCAAACTTTTAAGGGCAGGAATTGGGATGAAGGAGAACGAGCCAGCATGAGTCTTTAAAAATCATTAGCAGGCCAAGTGACTGTGAGACTCTCTTTTCTTAATTATCCTCTGAGACAGGCTGTTTTTTTGGGGGGCCACTAATGAGATGCAAAGCCCTTGTGTTGGAAGTCACAGCACAGCTGCTTTTACTGAGCTACATGTTACACTGTGGAAAATGACGAGAGTTGATGAGTTTCTTCCTTAGATATGTTCACTCAGGCGCATTCTGACTGATAGATATCACATCAGGTTTAATGGAATCACTTTGTTTGGCCAAAATGTAATGTTTCCTTTACTTACTATCAGTTTGAGAATGCACTGATTGGAAATAAATGGTAAAAGGATCCATTTAAGATGATCAGAGTTTAATTTTAACCAGTTTAACCATTTCCGCACAGTAAAAATATATAATATCTCAATATTATATAGTGAAAGGGGTGGCATGGTGGTGCAGTGGTTAGCACTGTTATCTCACAGCAAGAGACTCCTGGGTTTGAATCCACTTGCTGGGATTTTTCTGTGTGGAGTTTGTATGTTCTCTTCATGCTTGCCTGTTAATTAATGCTGTAATTAAGATTTAGTTAAGTTATGTTCTTTGTTAGAATTTTCAGTTATATATTCAGTATTTTATTAATAGAATACTTTATAACCATAAATAGCCGTAACGTTGTAGACATTACAGACTTTATATGGGTATGGTTTCCATTCCATTTCTAATCAGAACATGCTGCTCATGTTAGGATTAGGCAGGATCTTCTCTCCCTACTCTTTGTGTTTCTAGTGAGAACAGACAGGTTGAACAGACAGAATCAAACAACACAAGAGGCAGGGGAAACTGCCTCATGTGTGTTGTGACAGAGCATGGGAATGTCTCCTTTTCCCGCCAACTCACCTGTAGACCTGTTCTAAATCTTGTCATCACTCCACCCACTTCCTGTGACTACTTAAAGCCCAGTGCTTCACTCTACTCTTTGCTAATTCTTCCATCTGCCTGGCCCAGGTAAAAATCTGGGTCAACTTTTGACTCTTGTTAGAAAGCAATTTGTAATTCTCTTTGTGAATTGCCTGCCTCCAACTCTCATCTGTCCTGTTTATGTCCAGGAGTTCCAGCCAACCAACCTTCAGTTTGTACTGCTGTTTGAACCTCCACTCTATGGAAGGATATGATCCACACTCCCCCACTGCAGATTCAAGAGCCCTCTACTCCTCTGTGTCCCCCAGGTTCTTGCATGCTCACTAGAACTCAGCCTCTGATTGACCTGGAACCTGCCTGCCCTCCCACCTCTACTACTATCAGAGACCTTTTGCTTGAATTTCTTAGTGGCAATAAAAAGACTGAGTTTGACCAGATTTCTGAGTCTCAGAGTCTGCATTTGGTCCAAGCCTTAGTAACCTACTGGTAACAGCTCGTGTTGAGCGTGTTAAGTACTAGTATGGAGCAAGTAAACAGCTAAGGGAAACTTAGCTCAGTCTCAGGAAATATGGCATTAATCAGATATATCATACAAATGCACTCAAATTAATTGAGTCAGCACATAAGAACTAATAACCGTTTTTCTTACTACAATACCTATGTACATACATAAAGTAATGGAAAGTAACTTGGATTGATGGATTGTATGATGTTTGATGCTTTACAGACTGATTTAAACTTGGCAGAGAATAAAGAAACAAGTTTGACATCATATGGAAATTGAAAAGCCTGAATGCTCAGCTGATTTTGCTAACAAGTTTGCAAGCCTAACGTTATCAATAGAATATCATCAATATCAATAATACATTGCGGGAAACCACAAAATTGAGTTACAGTATTTCCTGTCAAACCTGAGGAGCTGTGCATCACAAGTAAAAGATACTGTGACAGTCATTCTGGATTCAATTATGTATGCGTCAAAAGATGTGGATGTTATCACAACCTTTCCATGAATTTGTGCAAAAGTCATCCAGAAAGTGGCAGTTGTTGAAAAGGAAATGTACCAATACTTACCTAGTTTTACAGATGCCAATCAAAAGGACAGAAGTAGATTACTAATTCATCCACAACACTGAGTGTGTTTACACATGCCTTTGAAATGATGTCATTTGAGATATATTTTAGCACACAGTTGAGAATCCTCTTTTGCTACCAGAGAAGCATTACGCTCTTGAGGGAAGGATTCAGTGTGGTGCAAAAACCATTTCTCAGGGACTTGAGTTTCTGTTGAACAGATTCTTTTAGATTTTTATCAGCCACACATTCATACTTCAAACCTCCTGTTTCACTTTATGCTGAAGGTGCCAAAGGTGCTGTATTAGGCTGGCTATCCGGAGTCTGAGCAAGTTACTCACCTGAGCTATTGTCATGTACCTAAAACCCTCTCCAGATGAAAAGTGGTTTCTGACATGCAGCAATAACCTAATGTGAATAAAAAATAAAAGACTGTGACCTGGAAGCGACACACCTGCTCAGTGACTAAGTTTTGGTTCACTGTTGCATTTAAATTAAGTTTAATTGGTATTAAAGCATCACTGTCTGCCCCTTAAACACACGCACTTATATTCCCAATACCAGCCTGTATGTTCCCAGTGTACATGCTGTTTACCTTCCATTAACAGACTGAGACAGCAGTCAGGATGCTTTGGATGACCTGATATTTCTTTTTCTGTAGTTGTACATTTGCACAAATGAAGTGAGACACAACATCTACTGTAGTTGTTTCATTCACCTTGGGTGGGACCAGATAACCATCTGATCTCAAAAAAGCTATCACCTTGTCTACACAAGAGGCATAGAGTGAGTATCACGTTAGCAGAGCAGCAGCTTCAGCCCTCAGTCTGTGTCTAGACAGGAGTTACACATGTAAAACACAGTTTTAAAAAAGTCTTTAAGTGTAAAAATACACTTTGCACCAATGATACAGCAGGAATAAAATGCCAGACATTATGTATACTGTGTAGACAGTTGTATTGACTGAAATGGAAACATATCTCTCTGATATACATGAGACGGATGGCTGTAAAATGAGGCTGAAATGCTTATGGACTTACCATAAGTGTAAATGCATCAGCATCTGAGACAGACAGAACCAGTGGAGGGGGTTTGAGACACATTCTCATCAGACACTAAAGAGGAGTAAAGGCATCTATCTCTCCAAGACACATAAGTATAGGTAACAGTCAGCGAGCACTGTGGGTAAAGATCTATCTACTGTCTGATTTTCCTAATACATCCATGGTCTGTCTCCTCTGTCCTTGTAATAACTAAAGCTAAACCTATACTAAAGTGACACTGAAATTTTTCTCAAACTTTTCTTTCCCTCACAGTTGATGAATACAATGCTTTCGTGAGTTTGAGTTTGCGTTAACTTATGGGTAACTATTAGCTCACTGCTAAACTGTTATTGCTGTTATCATATATCATACATATCATGGTTGTAACTAAACTGCTAAAGTGTCAAAGTTCTCCATCTGGAGGTTTTATCAGTTACCAAAACAGAGATGTGAATATATGACTGAGTCTAAATTAAAGTATCTTAAATCTCATCTTAAATCTCATTTTGATTTTATCTGGTTTGGAAACACCTGATATGATGAGACAAGTGGAAGTGAAATAGGGCCAAAATATATATAATGACAAATTTTCAAATTACTTGTGTTAAAATGGAAATGTTGGCCTGTTGGTGGAGTTGGCAGAAAGATCAGGTGGACACCAACAACATTCGATTTCCTTCTTTGACAATGTGACTGTCAGGAGCAGAGTTGTGTCGATCCATTGTTGATGTTCTGGTCTGAAGTGAGAGCTGAATGGAACTACAGACAGATTGAGAGCATGACACTGCTAGCAGGACAAGAAATATTAGCCAACAAGCTGTGAAAATGAAAGGCTTTTCTCCATGTAAATGGAGTGAAATGATGAAAGGTGGATATAATTTAACAGGTTACGCACAAGCTCAGAAATGTGTCAAGAAAAGGTCAGGTAGTGACCATCACAGAGAAGTGAAGAGAGTGAGAGGAAACAAAATGAGCTGGTGTGACGACTGCACTAGTTGAAAACCGGGGTAGCACCTTCAAATAAACCAAACCAAATTAAGCAGTCTTAAAACTGAAAGTAGTAAACTCACAATACATGGATCTCTGTGTTTGATTTGAAAGAATATTTGTTTATAGCTAAATGTATATAAGCACCTGAATAAATGAAGCCTTCATAACAAATATATAACAAAGAAGTCAGAATCAAACATGAATAAAATGGATCTTTTGACTAACAAAATAAACTAATCACTTAGTTTGGTGATAGAAAATGGTATATGTGGTCCAGAGAACAGCAGTACGTGAGGGGAATAATCAACTGTTCTTGGGCTTAAAAAGAATTCAGAGCACTGTCCGACATCAACTCTTATCACAGACAGCAGAAGTACGAGGGGTGATGGATAAATTCATGGCCTAAGGTAAAAGGAGATGAGTTCTGCAGCTCTTGTTTCATGCACATGCAGTTCAGCTCTTTGAGTGATTATGCAGAGAGTTTGAAGTTAATAACGTTTGTGGTATTTCTGTTTCAGGTAATTGAAAATAAATTGCAAGTCAGCTCTATCTGAGAAAATGGACAACACCAGCCTCCCCACAGTCATCGACTACCTCTGTCTCAATCTCTTATCACCCAAGGAGGTCCACGGTGGCAGCACTATGGGAGGGTGTCCCTTCTTAGAGCATGGTGAAACAGCATCAGCTCACAGTTGATTCCCTTTAAGTTGGGCTCAAAGTAGTTGTTTTAACACTGGCTTTACTCATACCTCTCCCAGCGAGGTGACGTTCCCCAGGATGCAGAGGCAATTCAGGTGTGTGTGTGTGTGTGTGTGTGTGTGTGTGTGTGTGTGTGTGTGTGTGTGTGTGTGTGTAAGCCAGCGGCAGGGAGAAAGACTGCAGATCACTGTGTTTAATTCTCATGATTTTCCTTTGTGAAATATATTTGATGAGCCAGGAGAGGACACTGGCACGCCTGGCTGCCGCTTCTCCCTCCGACAAAGTCTGTAATATTCTACTTTTTTGCTGCCTTTTCTACCTGGTTCTGTTGCTTTTGGTACTGCTTCAGCTCTGGACTGTATCTCCTGCCTGGTCATCGCTTGTCACTGTGTGGGTCTCTTGTTGTGACCACATGAAGCCTGCTCCGGTGTAGACTATCGCCTGCCTTGGCGTGATAAGCTACGTCCACACAGCAAACCCGATGGTGTACGCTGTTTATGTTTGTGCTGTGATTCAACATTCCTCACAACTTTGCTCTCCCGGTGTTATGTTGTGGACCACTTTGCTTGGACTTAAGGTGGCCCTCCTTCTCTGTGCTTCCACCCTGCGGTTGACTGTTAGCACCTGGCTAACACCATCCACCATCGGGATGTAGCTTACATATTCCGCTTCACAACTGCTGAAATACAACAACTTCTCCACTCCAGCCTACATCTCAACAATAAAACAGCTGGGAATTGTGCGTAGACCCTGCTACCTTCACAGAAGTTCCCGGCGAAAGTTTGTTTACTCCTTGCCTGATAACTCCAACTCCATCTGGACTGCCGAGCGCTCTGTCGCACATTGGACACTTCATCAGAACGTCGCCAAGAACGTTTCCAATGACAATATTACTCATCTACCGCCCACCCAAACCAAACACAGTTTTCATCTCTGAGATGCATGACAACACTTTGTTCCACATCTGCCAACATGATAATACTTGGAGACCTGAACATTTATGTTGACACCCCCTCTTCCCACCTAGCAACTGAATTTCTGCAATTACTGGACTGTCTAAATCTCACACAGCATGCTGATCTCCCCACACACACTAGGGCACACTCTAGATCTTGTCATCACTGACTCTGCCCCCATCAGCAACCTACTAGTATAAGACCTGGGCATCTCAGACCATCTCAGGGAAATCTCAGTCATTTCCCTGGAACTGCCATTTTTGTCTCCTCATTGCAAGCCAAAATGCCAAATACAGTTTCAGAACCTCAAAAATATAAACCCGGACAACATGGCCTCAGATCTCCAGCTTCTCACCACTTCAGTAAATCTCTCATCAGCCAGTGAATCAGTTGACTACTACAACAAATCCCTCTGTAGCCTTCTGGATTTTCACGCCCCCATCAAGACCAGAACAGTGACATTCACACGTTCAGCCCCTTGGTACACCACTGAACTGTGGCAAATGAAGGCAGCTGGCTGTGTCCTTGAGCGGCATCTTAAAACATCCGGGCTTTCTGTGCATAGGCTTGCCTATCAGGAGCACCAAAAAGCCTATGCAAAGTTGCTCAAGGATGCATGGTCACAGTACTATTCAAGAATCATCAACAACAGTCCTGGAAATTCCAAGCAGTTGTTCTCCACAATAAATCATCTCCTTAAACCCCAGTCTGAAACTCATACAGAACACACAGAGGAGCAGTGCAATAAATTTCTTAACTTCTTCACAGATTGACACCATCCGCTCGCATCTCTCTGACTCTCTGCCTCCACCTGCCCTGCCAGCCAGCCCGCGGCTTGGGCCATCAGCCATCCACTCACATCCCTCTAATTCTTTGTCTCCACCTGCCCTGCCAGCCAGCCCGTAGCTTGGGCTCTCCCACTCTCTCCACTGCTTTTCTGAGGTTTCACAATGTGAAGTTGAAGCCATCATCAAGAAAATGAAATCATCCACTTGTGTCCTTGACCCCTTCCCCACGACCCTGATAAAATCAAACCTCTCTGCCATAAGTCCCCTTATTACAAAAACAATAAACCACTCCCTTCAGTCCAGCCTCATTCCATCTGCACTTAAAACTGCTGTCATCAAACCGCTTCTCAAAAAACCCACCCTGGACCCAGAAATGCCTGCCAACTATAGACCCATCTCAAACCTCCCGTTTCTTTCTAAAGTGCTGGAAAAAGCTATTGTTATTCAGCTTCAGGACCATCTACACCATCATAATGTGTTTGAAAAGTTCCAGTCAGGTTTCCACTCCACCCACAGTACAGAAACAGCTCTGGTCATACTCCTCGACCTTACCACAGCTTTTGACATAGTAGATCACTGCATTCTTCTTAACCAGCTCCACTGCATTGGACTATGTGGCACCGCCTTAGATTGGTTCAGATTGTATCTTTGTGGGAGGACAGAATATGTCAGCCTGGGTGGTGCTAAGTCCCGGTCACTTCCTGTCACCTGTGGAGTCCCTCAGGGGTCCGTCCTTGGGCCGATTCTATTTATTTTATACATGCTTCCCCTCGGTCGTGTCATCAGCCGGCATGGAATCTCTTTCCATTGCTACGCTGATGACACACCTCTATATCAAGACTGATTCAACCCCTTTTGCTGCCCTATCATCTTCATCACTGCCATCACCACTGTCCACCCTTACCACCTCCCTGGAGGAGATAAAGGCATGGATGAGCCAAAATTTCCTCCAATTAAACAGCTCCAAAACTGAAGCCATACTTGTTGGCACCCCACATCAGGTCCAGTCATCTTTCATAAATACTGTCACTTTTTCTGGACAGGACATTCCCCTCTCATCTGTGGTTACCAACCTTGGTGTAAGTCTGGACCCTCATTTAACATTTAATAATCACATTAAACATCTATGTAAATCATCCTTCTTTCATCTTAAAAACATTGCTGTACTCCGCCCGTCTCTCACCCTTTCGGATGCAGAAAAGCTCGTCCATGCCTTTGTCTCCTCCAGGCTTGACTACTGTAATGCACTACTCATCGGGATCCCTGGCAAGAGTCTTCAAAAACTTCAATATATACAAAACAGTGCTGCCAGGATCCTGATGAGAGTGAGAAAACATGAACACATCACACCCATCCTCAAATCCCTTCACTGGCTCCCCATCTCCTCCAGAATTCAATATAAAATATCCATCCTCACATACCAGTGCATCCATGGCAACGCCCCGGTCTACCTCAAAGAACTCCTCACTCAGCAAACATCATCCTGCAACCTCCGTTCCACCAACAGCAATATCCTCCATATCCCCAGAACTAAGCTCCGGTCAATGGGAGATCGAGATTCTGCTCAGCTGTCCCCCACCTTTGGAACTTCCTTCCTCCTTGAAGACCTTTCTCTTCAAGAAAGCATTTTAAACTTGTTTATGTTTTTGTTTTATTATACTATTGTTTGTGATTATGCTCTTTTAACTTTGTAGCACTTTGAGATTTGTTTTTAAATGAAAAGTGCATTATAAATAAAATGCATTATTATTATTTATTATTATTTTAGTTCATTGAGAGAAGCTTCGTTCTCTGTTCCATGAGTGTTTTCTCCTCATCATGGTTCTTTCCCTGGGATCTACAGCCAGGATGACCCCCCAGATGGTCATAAAGTGGTTTCACAGCCTGCTGTAAATTTGACTATCACATGAAAACATCGGCTTCTTTGGATTGGAGAGCGGTGGGTCCTTGTCTTGCCAGATTTGAGTTTCTGAAAATGTCTGTTCAAACCCATCATTATTTCTTAGGGGAATTCAAAGAAAGGAGGTGTCCTCAGTACACTGCAAGGTTTTTTTTTTTTAAAGTTAGATAGGATTATTGAAGGATATCGGCCATGGACGGACTCACAGCTTAGCATGCTAATGAGTGTGTTTCTTAAACCTTCTTCTAGATAGTGGAGTGAGTGGCCCAAATCCCAAACAGCAGCCCCTGCACATCCTGTTATCAAACTCCTACTTCACAGGCAACAGAAGAGCAGTGATGAGATGAGGTGTCTTTTTTTATCTTGTGCTGAATGACTTTCTTTACTTTGCATAGAGCCTGCTGTGAGTGGGAGGTGAGCCGTGAGGTGCTTGGGTCTAATATTTCCAGAACAAGAGACTGGCCTCTTGCATGCGTGCACTTGTACACACTGTTTTACACGGTGTCAGACTAACCACTTGGCATACCAGGACAAATCCCAGTGGGCCACCACATCAGAATAAATTTTTTTTCAGGTTATGTCAGTCTCTTTATTGAGCCTCTCTGTGTGCCTGTCATCTTGGGGTATGCATGAGAGTTCTGGGCCTGGGCTCACTGGCCAGGCACAACCAAGTTTCAACCCTCACTGACCTGACTGGAGCACCATAATCTTCCTTCTCCCATAAGGGAAAAGTTTACCATTTTATGAAATGTACTGTCCAAAGTTAAAAAAATACACCCACTAGCAACTCCAACTTAAATAATTAACACATTATATCTTGGTTTCCCTCTGCTTCCTTAGAGAACTGGTGAAAGTGAAGTGGAGCATTTAGCAGCAAAAGAGCCAGATATTATCCTCAGTAATTGGCAGCGGCCGAAAACAGAGCTAAAAGAGGGACACCTGATGAAACAAACACCACTCCACATGAATGACAAGGTTGTTCTGTGTCTGCAGAATGTGTAAATAGAAAACAGTTCAAACATTAGGAACCTTTCAGGTTTATTACAGATTTTTGGGGTGTGGGAAGTACACCTTTTGGTCAGATTGGATCTTTCTTGTTGGTGACAGGGTGAAATCATATTTTTCCAGGTCAGTGCCCCCCCCCACTGGTTTGCCTTCGGTTATGGTAGTAGAGGTCAAGAACTTTCCAAAACTGTTGACTTCATGTCTGTAGCACGTGTTGTTGCTGCCCTGTAAACCATCAAAAGTGTCTCAGGGTCGATCCACGCTGGATTACAATCAGGCAGTCAAACCTTTTTTAGGGGCATTGATTGGGCCAAATGTGTTCAAGATATTGATGTTTGACTTACACAATTATAATTCATATTATTCAGGTTGGACCAGTTTAGACCCAATTTTCTCCATAAACTACATACTGTTTCAGTCAAATATTTTCCCATTAACTTACCTTTCACTCTTTCCTGAATGAAATTGCCCATAATCAGTTGCAGATAATCATACTACATACTTTACCAGTCTGGAGTAACATATAATACTCTATTATGGCTGAAAGCTAAGATTCTGTCCATTTATCTTTTCTCCATGCTGTTTTATTTTTGAGCATCAAATCTCTTTCTTCTTGTCTGTTTGTGTCAGTGTTGCTGTGGCTGTGTTGGTGAGGTCAGATCAGTGTGGATGGTTTCTCTGACCTTCAGGGAACAGTCAATCATGTTACTGCACACTACAGCAAGTTCAGTCCTTGCCTTCTCGGTCTCCTTCCATCCAACCACTGATGACCAATCAAGATGGGCTTAGATGGAAATGCTCATTGAGTAAAGTGCTTTACAACAAAAGTGCAGAGTGCCATGAAAATAAAATAAGACAATTAAAATAGCACTACATAATTACAACTTATTAAAATAATGTAAATTATGTAAACTGATCTCTGAAATAGGATAGTCTAAGGCAACCTTTTTTTTGTATTAGGAAAATAAGTTGTGTGTTCTCCATTTAACACACTCTAGAAAGTGAACTCTTCTCTGGGTTGTCTCAAGTGCCCATGGCACTCAACAGTCACAGCATCACTAACACATGAACATTAGCAATGTCTATGCTAATGTTAGCCAATGGCAATGACTCTAGCTGATGCCATAACATTACCTAATATATAAGATATATAGATATAAAAAATATGTTAACATTACTTTAGGTGTTGCTTCATAGCTAACATTAATCGTACTTTAGCTTTGTGTGTGCAGTTTATTTTAGCAAAGTCACAGTTTGGGAGTGCTAATGTAGGTCTTCACACCACCACCACGGAAAAGAAACAAATTAAAATAATCCAATTCATGCCCACTTTCCCATTGATCGGGATTGTTCAAAGACCTGATTTTTATTTTAAGTATTTTTAATTTTAAGTATTTTAAGTTTAAGTATTTTAGGTTTAGTATTAATAGAAAAATACTAAAACCAGCAGCTCCTTCTACATATCCTATGCAGGCAATTAGGTATCAATTTTTAAAAAAAAAGTGTAAATGTCTACTGTTAAAAGCTATATCTGTCTATAAGACAATCATAAAAAAAGGTTATGTGGAATGGAGTAGGCAGATTGCAGAGAGATAAGTGATACCCTGATAGTAGCAAAAAGAATTCCCTCGCTAACATATGCTCTGGTAGACTGAGTATCCACATCACTCTTTTTGATATTCACTGGTCATGAAAAGATCCCAAATCCCTCTGTATCCCTCAAATAATCTTGGAACAGATGTGAATTAAGTTTCTCAGGCTTTTTCTTGGCTGCAGCAATAAGTTATGAAACCAGCAGATCAAGAAAAGGTCAAAGACTGTGAATAAAAGAATGATAGAAGGAGCCAAAAATAACTGTACAGAGAGAGCATTTTTGAAAGCAGAGAAACTCTGCTCACCACACAATAATCAGCTCACTGTTTACATCCTTACCTTAGCTGACTCCGACAGCATACTCCAGTCCTCACAAGAATCAGTTGATCATTACAGCTAAAGTGTCATGGACCCCTGAAGTAGAGACAACAGTGCAGTATCATCAGAAAAATTGAACAAGGTAGCTTCCTTCTTTACAGCTTCTGCTACTGTCACTCTACATAATAACAAGTCAAGGAGGTAAAGTACTCCCTGGAGGGAAACCCATAAACCTGACTGTAGTTCTGGCAAAAAAAAAAAATGCCCGCTCCAGAACACACTCATTTTTTTTTAAAGCAGTCTCAATTTATAAATGTCCTAATTATGTTGTTTAATATGAGAAAGCAGGTGAGCACAGACATTCTAAGGTGGTTGGGACAGTAGCGGGGTTAGAGTTTAGGCACAGAGGCAAAATTCAACACTATGGGATAGAAGCTTGTCCACTCTGAGGACAGAACACCGAGGGATAAGCAGAGTGATTCTGTGTTCGCAGTTCAATGCAGTGATGAATGAACAGCCCTCTGCACTGGAGGACCAAAACAACACCTTCAAAAGTGCATGGCACAACACAGGAGAGTCAGCTCCTCAGGTCAGGACTCTGCAGTCCACCTACACCTGAAGGACGAGGGGACACTCATTTGAGGACAGCAATGTTCACATTTTGGCCAAAATAAACCAAAGGTCTGACAGAGGGGTGACCCACGAGAAAGTTAGAACAGAAGAATCCTTTCAGATGAGAAGGTGAAACATCTTCAGGAATCTCAAGCGAGTCCAGCTGCCCTCATGTAGTATTTAGAAGAGAATGGACAGAGTTTTTTTTTACCTGTGAAACAAGCAGCTCATTAACAACACAAATGTCATATCATGTCATGTCACCATCTGCCGCTTATCTGGGTCCAGGCCCAAGTCGCAGGGGCGACTGCCGCCCAGTTCACAATGCACCGAAGTACCTCCCTCCCACGGGTGGTGGGCCCATGTGAGGTGGCGCTGCCCGGAGTGGGGCTCAAACCCACGACCCAGAGAAATTAAGTCTCGTGCTCTACCAACTCAGCTGACCGACAACACAAATATGGGTCTCAAAATTATTAGAAATGACGATGATGGTGATTAGAAAAGTGCTACCAAAAAGGCTTTTAATAGATAGATAATTATGATTCTTGTGCACTCTCCTTTTTATCATTTGGCTGCTTTCTGCTATGATTGTCACCTTGTTCATCCAAAGTTCCAAAGCCTCCACATCGGAAATCTGTCAGCATAAGTAGATATGTTCACACATACAGTCAGCGTGTACAGCTGGACATACACACCTCACAGCCAGATGACAGCAATTCCAGCTTTGCAGCTATGCAGATGCAGGCATATGTTTTGATCTGAACTCTTTTGTGATAGTCTGAACGCTGTTTCTGTGGCATGGTGGAGAACAATGCTCTGGGGAAATCACATTTTGGATGTGTTTGACATGAAAAATGTAAAGCTGAAAGATATTGAATAGCAGGAAAAAAGTTGCAGTGATAGGCAGTTTCTATCCAGACACAGCAATATCTGTACAAACTCCCAAAAACACAGCAGTCAGGGAAAGAGAGCGGCTATAATGGATGATCTCAGAGTTAAACGGAAATATAGAAATAATCCATGTAATTCATTTAAAAGCAGGATATCAGATAGAGAAGCAGGATTGGGACATAGCTCATTTGTCACTTAATAACCCGAGTATTACTGCAGTGGATGCTTGCTTAAAGATCAAACTAAGAAATTCCTCCTTGTTCAGACAAAAGATGCTGAATAGTAGATGCAAAAATATCAAGTGCCATCTGTTTCGCTTAAGAATGTTAGCGTCTGCTTTCGACAAACCACATCAGTCAAACTTTCACATACGTATGCCAGGCAGGGTAGAGAGAAAGACACTGTAGAAGCTGGATATTCAAAGCCCCAAGGAGTTCATTCTGTTGGGTTTTCTCTGTGGAGGCAGCCAACACTCAGAGCTAAGAGGTTTATTTTGACCATATCTACACTGCAACCCCTTCAGACTCATTGTGTGTGCAGGAAGTGACATGGGAATTGCAAATGGCAGGCAGGGAAATGTTACATATCACACACACATCACAAGGACATCACATAATTAGCTCATATTCATAATTGGATATGATAAAGAACACAGTTGTCGAAGTGAGGTTTAAGGGCACTCAGGGGTCAGTGAGGAGCTTTTCAGAGTCACTCAGAAGGGTTCTTTGATTCTTCTGGTCTTCAGCCTTTTTTCCGCAAGAACGTTCCCATACCATGCCATGTCATGAGCCATTAGATGCTGTGGTGTGCTTATAGCATGAACTGTTTTATGTGTTGGAGGAGTGTTGGCTCAATGAGGCGACAGTCTGACACCTGCAGCTCTTCATTTAACAGCTCACTGTGGCTGTTTCTTTTCATACTTTCCTTTTATACTTAAAGGCACTTATATTTTCAAGGTGGTACTAGCACGCAGACAGAAGGTGGTTCAGGAGCAACTTGACAAATTTGGGTAGAAATTTGGTTAAAATGTCCCACAAATTGTGCAACAGATGCTTTAAACACACAGTTTGTTGCTGACTTAGATGTGTAATGGGCTCCTTGTGACTGGTATTAAGTTTATTATTAAGTCAACATTTTATCATTGTTTAAGATTATTAAAGAAAAGATTGTTTTCTTCATCACACTAACCTAAATTTGTTAGTGAAACTAACTGATCACCCTGTATGTGCTTAGAATGTCTTTAACTTTATTGTCCCGCATCTGCAAAACCTCTATAGCAACGCAGACACACACACCCATGGCCAAACATATACACACAGAGCAGCGCAACAGACCGTACGTGTTTGTCTAATTGTGTGTGATCTCAGTAGGGGGGGACTGGATTTTTCTGGTCTCTCTCTCTCTCTCTCTCTCTCTCTCTCTCTCTCTCTCTCTCTCTCTCTCTCTGTCTCTCTCTCTGGATGGCTGTCTGCCGGGGAAAGATACTGCTGACGTGCCCTTGGGCTTGGAAACCACAGACACTGTGCGTTTCATGTCGGATTGGAGATAAAAGGCCGGAGGAGGAAGAAGAGGATTTAAAGCTGCCACAGAGAAGCAAGACACTTCTGAGGACTAGACTGGGACTCACACATACTGAATACCAATGCTGGGATGCATGTTAGTCTTTAGTTCCTTCTGGAGTTATCACAAGATGTGATGGGCAACACATTTGTAATCTGCTGTCACAGTAGTGAATTTGTCCATTCATCTAATATGACTCATCCTGTTCAGGTGAACTGCAGCCTATCCCAGCATGCAGTGGGGGAGAGACAGGCTAAACCCTATAGTGCTCTAGTCAGGCACAGTGCTAAGATATACATACACTTAGAGGAAAGCTAAACTGTTTCCAAATTCAGAGACTGGGTTCTCCAAAGATGTGGGCCACGAAGGACCCGAAAGCCAAGCTGAGACGGTCTATTGAAATGACACAAGAGACCACAGGGACTTATAAAACACTCAAACATTTCAAAGTGGATGCTCCTAATCATCTGGAAACGTGGGATGGATTACAGTATACTTCACTCAAATAAATGCCAACTGGAAATTGTGAACCTAAAGGCCCTGAGAACATGTTCAGTCAGTCAGTCTTAATGTGGTGATATCCTACACAAAGACACCATCTTCTACCACAGCTGGAATAGAAACTGAATCTAACAGTGAATTAGATGCAGAATTTAAGCTGTCGCTGTCAACAATGACATGAATGTTGAAATCACCCACAATAATGACTTTATCTGTACTAAGAACTAACTTAGGTAACAAGACTGAGAATTCAGATAAAAATTCTCTACTTTCAAATGAGTCACATCTAAGTTTAGGTCACTGGTTGATTAACAAGCTGGAGTGGAAAATCTCTGAGACCCGCTCTTTCTCAGCCTGTACTTTGAGGAATATGAGAATTAATAAGAAGAGGAGGTGTTTGTCTTGCTGCAACCAGGATTCAGAAATACAGAATGAATCAATGTGACGACCAGTTATCATTTCATTGAACAGGAATTTAGATGAGAACCATCTGATATTTAACAGTCCACATTTGTCATGTTGTCCTGTTTTTCGGTTCTGTTATAGTAGTTATATTAATTTTTATTAGGTTTTTATGAATAGCTCCTCTTCTGTTTACTTTTGATTGAATGGATTTAAGTGGTCAGGGTTAGACACGGTCTCTGTGAGGTTTTGGATGAGTACCTGTTCTAATGGAAGAGCAGAGAAGCGTGCAGGACTGCAACTTTGCCTCCTGGTCTCAGCCCTGGGATGTCACACCTTTGGCTTTCTAATAGACAACATCAGATTTCTAGAGATGAGAGCCACGCCATTTAAAGTGGAATGAACGGTCTTCCAATTATTTATGTAACCCTTGTTGTTTTGCTGGACACTACCTTGACAGCCAGCAGTTGAATCTCTAGAACTGAAGAAGCTTCTCGGATGAGAGATGAAATGTCTTCAAGCTTGAAATAAAACCAGTTGCCTTCAGTCAACCCCTAGGATACCCTGGGATACACTAGAGTGAAATGAAAGCACAGTTTTTTTCCTCCAGATAATTTTTCTTTTGAAACAAAAAACAAAAAAAAAAACAAAAAAAACAAAACACTTACACATTCAAAAAGAAATTTATGGCCACAAGATATATGTTTGTTTAGTTAATTCTTTGTGAATTCCACATGCTACATGTGGTTAATGTGTACAGACAGAAACGATCAAGTTTTTTTGTTCATGAGGCCAGCACAGACCATGACTCACCAGACAAGAATGAACCGTTAGTTGTTTATCATCAGAGTCATGACAGACTTCTGCTGCTGATGTCGATCAGTCTAAGACAGGCGTGTCCAAACTGTTCCACAAAGGGCCGTGTGGCTGCAGGGTTTTGTTCCAACCAAGCACCAGCACACCAGACTTGACTCATTTAATCATCTGATCTCAGTCTTCAACAGTTGATTGGTCAAACTGTGTGCTCTTCATTGGTTGGAACAAAAACCTGGGCCACACGGCCCTTTGTGGAAAAGTTTGGACACCCCTGGTCTAAGACAACTTCATTCAGAGAAGAAGACCTACATGGTCTTCTTCTCTGAATGAAGCTCCATGCTTGAGCTACATGCTCAAAATGCCACGTCTCATGGTGGATGTCTCATTAAACTGCACCTAAGGGAGATACAGTGTGTGGACTTCATTTGCCTTTTTTTCACATTGTTTCATTGTTCCAGCGCCTGTTCAGTGTTAGATTAGGATGTAGGATCTTGGGATGGTGTAGGTACTTCAGACTACTTCTGCTTTATATACTGCATATCTGGCTGATTGTCTGTTGTAATCTGTCAGGACTGTGCTGAACTTGACACACTGACTGAATTGTAAAACTGACTGAACAGAGTGTAAGCCACCTGAAATTGATGATGGTCCACAGGCAGATCCAAATATTCCTGGGTCCTTTCAGCATCAAAATGATATACAGTGTACATGGAGTGCCTGTGCTCCGTGTGATGGTGAAATGCGCTAATCCCTGACTTGATTCCAAACTTGTTTTTTTTGGCCCAACAACTTTACTCTTCTGGTTCATTCTCACAGCTGTTACGGCATTGTTTTGTGTTACCCATCATCCACAGCAGGCAGCCGTTTTCAGAGAAAAAGCTCCGATAAAGCTACTGTACATTACCTGCTCAGCAGCTCAAACAGCAGACAGACATAGTCAGAGAGAAGCTGCTAAACACAGTGGAGCATTTAGCAGCTAAAGCGTCAGATATTTCCCTCAGGAGTTGGTAGAGACCAAAAATAGATCTAAAACAGAGGGAATACTGATCATGTTCTTCTAATGTGGTAGACATGTCACTGTTGTGTTTACAACTTGTTCTGCTGCACCCAAATGTAAAAAAAAAAAAAAAAAAAAATCAATTTATGTTGTTTTAATATTTCATTGATCATTTTGAAGCCCAATGCAGACACCTTTTAAGGTATGATTTGGAAAAGAGTGAAGTCATCCCTTTGGGCTTTCACCCACTTCTGAGTCTGGACCAATGAGTGCTTGTGTGATGGTGTGTCACTGATTGGTGTTCTTTTGTCTTTTGTTATCTGCAAAAGATTAGAAAAATACTGTTTTCTCATAATGAAAAGATAAAAACATGCAAAAACGTTTTAATTTGTAATCCAAATTACACATGTACAAGGATTCAGGATATTAGCATGTCATTTTTCGAGACCACAGCCAAAAGAACGACAAGAGAAAAAAAATACAATCTGTACATATTTCAGTTTACAGTGAGTATCCAGTTGGAGAGTACCAGAGAACACTAAGGCAAATCATCAGCAGACAGAAAAAACATTGCCTTTTTTGTATTTAATCCACCACAGCAGTATCAAGAAGTATCTTTGCTACAAAACAAGGACTGATGACTCCCTTTATTAGCAGTCAGCTGCATAAATTACATTGTGATAAAAGCAAAACAAAAAAGAGAAGGTATCTATCTAAAGTCTAGCATTACTGTACATGTCTTCTCATTAGCTTTGGAAAAACCAAACTGGCAAAAATACACAGCTCTTCTGTACAACTCTGGGCTTGATTCATTAATAGACCCACAACAGCACTGTCAAAGGCTGCGACTCAACAGGAGAGAATGCTCTTCTGTTTTTTATTTTTTTAAGGTACAGGGTACAGGAAACTCAAAATCATAAGCTTCAATTCAAGTGAATGGAAAACTGGTCTCAGACTCTTGGACCCCACTGTTTACTGTACTGTAACCAAGATATTTATGTATTCACAACAGCTGATGTTCTCAATGAACAGAGAAAAGCGTCAAGTTGCAAGTTGTTTGTCACCTTAATGTTGCTAGGCTACTGACTTCCTTCAAGTCCTTTTAATGTGTATGTATGAATGTATTTATCTTTTTGGCAGAAAAAGACCATTGCCTGATTCATAACCTGCCGATGAATTACTGCCAACACAGAATGTCATAATGAGAAGCTGAGACAGACAGATAAAGAGAGCGAAGAATTAGCCGCACACGAACACATATTTAAACAACTTCCACATGGGATTTATATTAATTGCAAGATTTCATGTTTATCTTTTAGAAGAGAAAGGGTGAAACTAATAGTATTTTTTTTATTAGGCAAATCTATCCCAGTGGGACATGTTTGATTTTGACTGAAGTGTTTCTTAGCTTAAAAGAGCTTTTCCAAAATCCGGTTCAGGAAAAGGGGGAGCCAGAATCCAGAACCCATTTGGTGGACATGTACTGCTAAACCATGTTGGCCTTGTTCTAGTTATTTGACATTTTGTGTAACTTCACTTACAAATGCTTCTTACAGTCCATCGCATTTAGACCTACAGAAAAGTCTGAGACCACTTTCCCATTCACTTGAACTTCTACACAAAGTGTCCTCTACCTTTTATTATTTTCTTTTGTTTGAGTGGAACTTTGCCTTTAGATTTATCCTGCGGGAACCATGAATATACATGTAAAGCCTCATGAAAAAAAAAAAAACAGGTGGTTCAAATAAAAAAAAAAAGCAACAAAGAAATGCTGCAATTTATGCAACTGTTCACTGCGATAAGCAAAATCAGTGAAGTTGTATTAACTTAATTCCTGTATTAGAAAGATGTATTAGCAGAGCTACAGATGCTGCACTTCCAGACATTACGAAGGAAAAGTGTTAGACTAGTCATTTAGTGCAACAGCCCTGAATATTATCAGAAACACAGTCACTTTATATTCTGTTCACGACCTGGTCATCGAACATATTTATCTGTAAATACAAACTCCATCTACGATGCATCTGCTGAACCTACACCAGAGACACATTCACTCCTGCTATTTCTGTCATATTTGTTACACATTTCATTTGCTTCATGATGGAAGTTTGTCATTTCACAGACCTCACTGTTGCTCCGTAAACCAACCAAAGTGCTTTGAATGTTTTTAGATTCAACTTTCTTTGCTGGTGGCCTCGTTTCTTTGTTGTTGTTTTCTTTCATCTGCACAAATTGTCTGGAAATGAGATTCTATCACTGTGTTTTTCACCACTTCTCTTCTGTATTCTGTCATCCTGCAAATAAGCTAAACTACATCCCAGATTTAAAATTCCCATTTTTGAAAGCACCGCAAGGACACGGCCAAGGCAATATTTAAACATTTTCTTTACTTGTAAAAACCTCAGAGGTTCAGAAACAAAAAGTTATTTAAATTCACTGTGGCACTAACTGTCCTCAGCTGTCTGAGAGTGTTTTGAATGGCTGCTAGGGTAGGCAGCCATTCTTTCCAGCTATTCAGTCAAGGCTCTGGCATGATATGATGCTGAACGATCAGTGTTTGCAGAGGAGAATGAGTGTGGGAGAGCAGAGAGGAAATGGAATCTTTCTGGTGTCTGAGCCTGGCCTATGCATTAGGCACAGAAAGCCACATGAGAGGTGCATCTGTAGGATTGCAGAGAAAAGGCTTTCCACTGCATCATAAATGGAATGAAAACAATGGTGATTAAGCTGCTGGCCAGAGGAGAATGTCACTTTAGGCATCAGTAAAGTGTTTTGGGGTGTGTGTGTGTGTGTGTTACTCATTGGAAGACTAAACTTGGTCACTTCAAATCTAAATCTGTATACTTGGTTCCACTTTAAGACTAATGATGTACACATCATCAAATTGATTCTGACTGAATCAGATGAAAAAAAAACACCTTTAAAATCCTGTAACACCCAGAGCTGTAGAGTAAAGCTGTGTTTTTGTTGGTAGGCTCATCCAAGGCATCTCACAATAGGCTTTGCCCTTTTAGACCATCCAGTGTGTCTCTGTAGGAAATTCGCACAATCTCGCACACACTCGAACAAGTAACGCGCACGCACACACATGCACTCATTATCATGGCGAAGCGCTCCTCCGGTTGCCGGCTGCAAAACATGGGGGAACTTTAAAGCGACGTACAGAAGAAGAAGAGACTGAACACAATCAAAAGAATGTACAAAAGGCACATTTGACCCCAGTGCTCCTGTACTGCGAGATTCAAGTGTAAATGAGCGTCTGTAACCATGGCTGTCGTAGCTCTTAACCATCGCAGAGATAACGTCCCCTCTGAGTGCACTGTTCTGGCGGCTCACATTAGTTAGCTCAGGGGCTAATGCTCAGATGATAATGTCCATTAGCCTAAATGCTCCCCACTACCACGCTTTGCGAGGCCAGGAGTCTGCATGGTCCCTGTTGTCATCAACTGTCCTCAAGAGGCAGCAAGACTCTTTAAAAGATGTCCCTTGGTAATACAGAAGTGCCGATCCAAAAACCCCCATGTTTACCCCATATTCTCTTTCCTTAACCCCACCAACAACTAATCCTTGGAGCAAGGGCAGGGTGGGGAGGGTGGCTGTCATTGTTGGCGGGGGTTGAGGATGCTAATCATCACCTCCGCCGTACAGGTCGGCCAGTTTGCGGAAGCGTGGCCCCCAGTCGCCGAGGTAGTCGTAGTCCTGGTCTCCGGAGCTCGAGGAGGAGTGCAGGGAACTGAGGGAGCCAGCGGTGGAGCCACTCCCCTCATAGTCGAACACCAGCAGGGAGTCGTACGGGGGAGCAGTGGGGTCGTTGTCTGCTGCCTTCAGGCCCTGGAAATAAAAATAAAAATAAAAATAAAAATAAAAGGTGAGTTTTTGAGGTCCAGGATCAACTGTCTAGACTTCCAGAGTGTGGAGGAGTGTACATTCATTTTAAATAAGAATTGGTGTTATTTAATTAACCTTGTTTAAGATTTAAGATGTTTAAGATTTTTCAGGATTTTCACCATGATCCTGCATCACATTCATACATTATGACGGATTTGCCATGACAGACCCAGTGCAGCAACATATCATTGGTAATTACACACCAGTGGATCCACTGTGGGTTCCGTTTATTGCTGGACAGCAGCTTATCAGTGGTCTTTGAAGAAGGGAGTAACATTACCAATAAAACCTTTATGCAGACAAAGCCAGTGTTTGATGTGGGATTCAGGACATGCATGCTGATACCAGACCCATGCCACAGGTTCATCCCGAGTTCACCTCTCACACACACACGCACGCACGCCCGCGCGCGCACACAGACACACACACACACACACACACACACACACACACACACACACACACACATACATGTTTCCACACATCACTTCTAAACCCCATAACACTGTATGAAATATTTGCTGTCAGCTTTCTGTTCATTAAAACTGGACGCCGCCATGTTTGCGCCGGAGATTTACACTTGACAGTGCAACAACCCACACACTCCAAAGCATCTCTGAGACTGAAAAAAATAGGTTGAGGGAGCCACAAGACACTGACTATATCTAATGCAGGATTATAGTAATCCTATAATATTTCTGTAGTGACTGTATAGTAAATGTAAGGGTATTATAGAAATCTGTGTTCATGCAGCGTAAGACCCATGTAAAAATCCCTGAAACCACATCCAACGACCCTCGTTGACCTGTTCATTCCACATCAAAGGAGCAGAGTTCCCTGACTCGTCAGATGTCAACCTCCTAATCACATGCTGGCCTGTCTAATCTGTACATTACCCCCACCCATCCCCTTTACTTCAGCCCACAAAGAACAGGAACAAGAGTGTGTGTGTGCGTGTGTGGAGGGGTTGAGATGGACAGTACGGAGTGCTGAGAGAGGAAGAGGGAAGGAGGGATTATGGAGGAGTGTACAAGAGAGGGGGATTTGGGTCAGGTTGGACAGATGCTGCCTCTATCTCTAGGAGGAGATTCAGCAGATTACCCAACGTAGCTTGAACTTAAACCCACCACCCCCCTCTCCAACACACACACGTTTTTACGAACTCACTCCAAGAACCTCTACGCTGGTAGAACGAAGGCTCCATCTAAAATTAACATCTACGACACTTTGCCCAAACTAACAGTCCAACATTTTTTTTTTTTTTTTGCTCAGAGCAGTTGAAATGTAAGCAAAGTAAATCTGATAAGCCGCGGACATGTTTTGTGGGCCACGTCTGTCGTCTGACTGAAGGCACACTCCTGCCACTCTGACGCTGAATGGGAGGAGAGAATTAACGCAGAGAGGGAGAAGGGAGAGGCAGGGCAAGAAGCGCTGGCTTGTCATGTCTGCCGGATTAAGCTGTCTAGATCAGCTTGCCATGTCTGACAGCTCCTGCTCATTATTCCTAGCTGTGCTTGGCAGATGTCTTTATGCAGCCTGACCAAAAAGACACATACTAACACACACTCGCAAACAATATGGAAGCACAGAGAATGACAGGCGTTGACGACGATGATTCTTGGCGGCCCGAGACGCGTGCCACGCCCCTGAGATGTGATGTCACTTATCAGCACCGTTGAAGGCAGAGTTCAGACTCTTCATGAGGCCTATCTGATTTAACCAGGAGAGTCGTGCTAATCCATCTGAGAGGATGTGATGCTTTCAGAAAGGTTTGAAGGTAAACAGACACTGATGGCACTGATGAAAACAAACAACAGTATGTTCACATCCTCATTACCAGACTTTTACACATATAATGCACAACACAACAGTCAGTGTAGTCTGTTTTGTACAGTAAACTTCCCAAACAGACAGCCCAGCAGTCATACCCACATTGTGCAGTGGCTGGAGGTATGAAAACATTTTATTTTTCAGCGTCAGTGTCTTGTACCGCCGTGCCCGGCTCTCCCTTCTACACAGGCGTCAATCCAGCCCTGTGACTACCTCCACTGCTGCCTTATTGCCAGATCAACGGTACGCCTCCCAGATTCCGTGTTATTACAGCAAGGAGGAATAAAGGTGCAACATTCTCGCCACAAATACACTGCTCAGAAAAGGCTGTGATCTGACAGCATGTCTTTAAGACCTTGGGCCTCCATTACCGTACAGCTGTTGCGTATGCACAGATCACTTGTACGGAAAGTCTGCGCCAAGTGTACAAACATTTCTGAGATCCACTTTATGATGAACCTTCAAACCTGCAGTGTCATTTGTGCTTGTGCTACTGAGCCATAACTGTAAAAGCCAACTCAATTCTCAAATCAGATTTTATTCAATAGCTGTCCGACCATCATACTCCCCACCACTGCGGTGCAAAGGAGGGGGCTGGACTGGGTGATTCTCAGCGCAGCTGCTGAAATGCTGTGATGAAGCCAGGATGTGGCAGGTGGCAGGATTCAGGAAAGGTCTGGCTCACCTTTCCCCTGATATTAAGCGTGAATATACTGAGTCCTTTTCACCTCGTCCACATCAACATTATATTTGATTGTGATCTATAACTGAAAATTACACACTTTTACAACGTATATATTATAACTTACATTGATTGCCAACAAATATGAGGTTCTGTGAATCTATACACGCTATATATTGTAACGAGAAATGGAAGTGACCGAGTTCCCAAACCCCAAACCTTTAAAGAGCTGTGGATGGCCTGCAGCCAGTCTGTGGGATTAACTAAACTCAATGGATTTACCTCCAATTAGGTATCCAGGCTGTGGCCACATCTGAGGCTAGCTAATCCTGACCATTAGCAAAGCTCATTAAGAATTACACAGACACTGTACTCTCCGTGTTGGTCCTCCTGTCACTCTCTCTACAGTGCTACAGTGGGTCTGTTTCTTAAACAAACTGAAGTTGGCTGGTAGTAAAGCATCCCCCTGCCAACCACTCATCATCACATATCACTGATACATATTTGTTCTTTTGTTCCAGAGGAAGAGATAGCTGAACCTAGAATGGAATACAATGTCAACCTGCATAATTTTTGGGATGATTGTGTCGTATGTTTAAATATAGGTGTTATTGCTGTTCATACAGCTACGAGCAGCAGCTGTTAAAACTGTTTGAACTTCAATAATCCTAAATCCTGTAAGATGATGAGGTAAACTGCACACATCCATCCTGACCAAGTCTTTGATGCTTTATTCCAAAGGATAGAAAAGGGTTGACAGAAGCAAAAGATCTTGCTTTTCCTGGACACAGTGTTTGCTTGCTCTTTGAGCAGACAGTTTATATTTCACTCGGGTTGCTAAGCAGTGCGCGTGCCCAGACACCAGAACTGAATCTGGGCAAAGAAATCGAATCTCAGTGCTCACGCTTGCAGGTTTAGACCGGCAAGAAGCGCAGCACAGAGCCTGCGTGTTCCCGTACCTCATGGATGAAATCTCCTATGTCTCCTGGGTGGGGGGCAGCGGAGCGGAGAGGGTACTGGTGGTCATGGTGGAGGGGCCTTTCGTCCAGACGTCTGATCCCAACTTTGACGCACTCTGGCTCCAGGGCATCAGGCTGCTGCAGCTGACTCAGATCGTAGTCCTGGACACACACAAGCACACAAAGCAACAAAGTCAGAATGCTGTTATTACTGTAAGTCGAATCAGTTTTATCTATGTAACTGAAAATGATGTGCCCATGATGTCTTCAGGACTGGGCATAAATAATCAGGAGGCTTGCAGGAGGCTTGCAAGTATTAAACTGTGGATCCTTCTTGTTAGTGTTCGCCAGTGTGGTTTCCGGGACAGCTGGGCTGAAAAGCATCAGTGGTCATGACTGTGGAAAAATAAATGATTTGTGATGAATACTCCTTTATTAGTTGATGCATGCCAACAATGGGAATGCAGGTATTTGGCCATAAACCAAAGAACGGTGAAGAAAAGTGATGGTGCTGTATGAAAAGTCAGAGGATCACCACATTCAAGAGGATCCATCCTCTAGAAACCATGAAAGACTGCATTGAATCTTATGGGGTCTCTATCTAAGACTAGTTAAACTAAGCCAGTGATAAAAACTCACACTCAGACATCTGACCTGTAGAAGGAAAGAGAATGTTCTACCTCATTAACTATTCTGATGTGGTGCATTAACTCACACTTGTGAGTTTTTTTTTCCTGGTCTTCTTTATGCCCTACAGCAGTCAGCAATCTCTTAATGCAGCTTTAACCCTTTCCCAAAGCAGCACTTCCAGCCTTTATGTTATGCACAGTTTTTCCCTTTGCCTGAACTGGAGTGTGATTTGGCTGGGGGGAAGGGGGGGGGGGGGGGGGGGGGGGGGGCAGGAACTGACCTGTTTTTGCTGCAGTGAATAACATGACATGGGGAAGTAATGTCTGTATATTATGTCAATAATACATACAATAAAATGTGAAGGCTGTAACATGCAGTATGTACTGTAAATTCCGGACTATTGAGCGCACCTGAATATAAGCCACACCCACTAAATTTAAAAAAAAAAAAAAAAAAAAAAAAAGTCGAAAGCTGGTACAACGAAAGATTTTTTTAAACTTTTAATTAAATGCTTTTTTCCGAACAGTGCCTGTAACATGGCAGTCACACGGTTGGTTAAAAAAAAAAAAAATACCAGAAAAGTCATTGATGCTATGTTCCTCTCCTGTGCAGTAAAACCACTATAGTCGTCTTCTTCAGTGTCAGAATTGAACAGCCTCAGAATTACTTCGTCACACACTGTCTCGGTCTCTCTTTCATTGGTGCAGCTGTGGCGCAGCAAGTGCGGCTTTGGGCTTTGGACCGGTCTGAAATCGGAGGATCGAACCCACGACCTCCGCTTCACTAGGCAGCCCTGGGGCAGCGTCTCTAGTGTCTCTAGTGCATGTGCATGCTTGTGTATGTGTTTCTTTCACTTGGTGTGGGTAAAATGCAGAGGGTAATTTCCCAAGGAGGGATCGATAAAGTAATTAAAATTTAAAAAAAAAAAAATGTTTTCGTTAACTCATTGTTTAAACCGCAGGGTTCAAAGCGTGTGAAAAAAAGTAGCGGCTTATAGTCCGGAAGTTACGGTATATTTCTAACCATACATGTGGTTATTTTGTGGATCATATCATGTGTTGTCTATCAACATCAGTTCAACTATTAACACTTGTACTGGCAGAATATTTGCTGAATTACTGTTGGAAATTCATCCTAAATGAAAAAAAAAAAAAGAAAAGAGTCCTTGGCTTGGACTTTATTATGTGATGACAGGCAGGTTTGTTAGGGTTTGGTAATAATGTATTTTCGATAGTGCCAAGTGTCAGTGCTCATACCAAACCTGACTGATTAATAAAAGTGGCAGTCTTTACTAGGACCTGGAATAACACTTACAGTAAATGGATCTATCACTGCCTCTAAGGTCCATCTGTATTTAACAGTTGACGTAGTGAGAATTTCAACGACTCAGACGAAGCCCCTGAGCTCTGATGCAACGTCTACCATTTCTCCTGCATCATCCGTCCTCAGGGAGGAGTGAACCCGACTCTGATGCCATCTAATTAGCATCCACACGAAACATGGTCCGTCTTTCACCTCCTCTTACACAACATCAGCACAGTCGGTGGGCAGAGAGGAAGTGCGCGTCACGGCCTCTTGATCTGTCTGTGTTGAATGCTGGTGTCTGAGACACTGCATCAAACCATCCAGAAACCATTTCATACTTTTCTGGTCTCCAGGGAAATCGACTAAAGCAGCCTTTTCAGGACAATAACAGCATGCTGTGGACTGACCTTGGGCTTTGTTCACAATAATGGCCAACCAACAGAATACTTTTCACTGAAAAGCAGCTGAGAGCCCTGCAACAACCTGGCACAGAGAAAGGAAATGCTGTGTCCTTCATGTATTTCTATACTCACAAGGACCAGACAGACTGATCTCCTCTCAGTAAGGACCTTCTACCTGCTCTCATTTCTTTAAGGACTCTAAACTATACCAGCATTTCTGCATGTTTTGGCCGCATCACTGCCTGCTAGGGCTACTTATATTTTAGAGTAAGCTGTAGTTTTTTTTTAATGTTTGAATGACCTATCTGGAAGGTAGGACAATGGATTTCAAATATTTTAAACAAAATGGTTTGCTTTGGAAAATGACTGACTTTCATTTAAAGTGTACAGAGGTGTACGACATAAGCAAAACACTGTTGCGGTTCCACATAAAACTCCAATTTTGGTCAGCTATACAGAAGTAAACCTACTGCTTTTGGACTTTCACAGCTACACCACAATCTGGGGCACCTTTAATCACCATTCAGTGATGGAAAACAATGCCCTTGAGCAAAAACCTTATCCCCAACTGCTCCACTGGAGCGGCTCAGTGGCCAGCAGGTCCTACTGTGGCTGTACTGGGCTTGAATGTGTAAAGAGCCAGTTGACTCTCAGTGAAACTAGATAAATAACAGGTTAAAAGAAAGAGAAACAAACTTACAAACTACTTGATCCCTTTGCAGTAGGCTATATCTACTCTGACATATGTCATTGAAACTGTACAGATACTATCTAACAATGACATAAAGTCAAGAATGTCTGATTTGGCATTGTGATCCTGAATCTGCACTCAAAGCTGGTCTCTGTGTCGTTGTCAGAGATTACATCAAGCACAACTGGTTGCTTCCTGCATGTCAGAAGACATCTGCATCTAGTTTAAACCTTTTGCTGCCTGTGGACACCTTTTAAGTCTGTGCAGGTAAAGACAGCACGAGTATCATGACTGCCATCCTCTCCATCCACAGTGCTTGAGTCCTTAAATGTTAACGCTGGGTTAGTCTGGGCACAGGAAGAAGGAAGAGTGTGGTGACTTCAAACTTCAGAATATCAATCAGTTAAACCTAAACAGTACTGAAAGTTTGTAATACTTCCATTTTGATTGCTGGCTGCATTTAATCAAATCTGAGTAGGAAAGAGAAGGTCATAGCCTTCATCAGTGTTGGGCTCAGAGTGCAAGGTTGTGGCTATTTCCTGGAAACAATACATACAAGTACAGCCCACACTTAGTCCACAAAAAGAATTTGTACAAAAGATGTTCTTTTTTTTGGTTTCTTTGTTTCTTTTTTTTACCATTTGCACGTCCTGAACTGAAGTACCATGTGCTGTGGCAGACGAACTCCTCGCCTGTGGAGTCTAGTAAGCGTGTGTTTGTTGGTACATACACAGTGCATTTCCCTTCATTTTTACAGCTACTTTAATGAGCCACTGATGTTAAAAAAAAAAAAAAAAAAGTGAAACATGCTCCCAGTCTAGTTGGCTGGGTAAATGAGGGTTAAACATTTTCCCAGCAAAAGTGTGGAGCAGCTTATGTGCTTGGCACCAGCAGCAGAAGAGCTGAGTGGAGGGACACAGGAAATTGTTCTTCAGCAGAAAGCAATTAATCCTGTTTCGAGGTCCTCTTTTGTAGTACACTTAATCTTAGCTGGAGGACAGATGATTGAAAACTGTAGAGAAGAAGAGTGTGTGTCTGTGTGGCAACATCATGTGTCTTTTATGGTTTGTTTCTGAGAATGCATGTGCGTTTGGATGTGAGTCTGTGGGAGTGTGGGTGTGTTAGATTGTGTTATTGAAAGGAGGAGAGAGATGTTCAGTGCTGATAAACATACACTACTCACAATAAGTTAGGGATATTGTGAGAGACTCAGTGGATGTCATACATACAGTGTTTGTTTCACCTCAGAGGTTTTTGGGATAGGGAGGCAATTGTATTGGGGTGATAGACACACCTCATTTTGTGTTTTCCACGTAATGGTCTCACTGTGTACAGTGTCCCTTACATATTGGGGCCAATACCAAAAAATACTAAAGGACAACCCTTTTCAATGTGGCATCAATTTCAATATTCTGTGGGTATAAAAAGATGGTATTGTCAGTAAGTCATTCCAAGTTCATCATTCAACCAGCCATGTACACACAACGTCACTTAATGGACGAGCAGCGCCACCCGGTCATAGTGCGCCTTCGGGTCGGTGGCAGGCAGTCAGATGTTGCTCGTGAACTTGGTGTGTCTAAAAGTGTCATCAGCAGACTTGCATCAAGACACAGAACTACTGGCAGAGTTCGTAACAGACCCAGGAGTGGAGCCCCACGAGTGACAGACCGCAACGATGACCAGTACCTAAGGGCCTATGCACTCAGACATTGTTATGCAACTGCCACACAGCTGCAGGCCCGTTTACGAGATGTGAGGGGTACTGGGGTTTCCAGACAAACCATTCGCAACTGACTCCACTACTTTGGCTTGAATACCAGACAACTGTTGCTGACACCGCCGTGAACATTTGCAGTGGGCACAAGACCATGTGACCTGGACAATGCAGCAGTGGTCTACCGTCCTGTTCATTGATGAGTGTCGGGTCACCTTGCACGGAAATGATGGTCGTCAGCATAGCTGGAGAAAGCGAGGTGAGCGATACGCCGAGGTCAACATGGTCCCCAGGGTTCGCTTTGGTGGAGGAGGTGCAACAGTCTGGGCAGGCATCACCTGGTCCTCAGTCAGCGCACAACAGATTTGGTTATTGTAGATGACTCAGTCACTGCACGTTCTTACCTCAGAGACATCATGGAACCCATCATCATCCCCCAATTTCGCCAGCACACTACCAACTTTCTGTTCATGGATGATAATGCTCCACCACATCGTGCCAGAATTGTCACAGCTCGACTTCAGGAAGTCGGAGAGCCTCATTTGGTATGGCCAGCAATGTCCCCTGACCTGAACCCCATAGAGCACATCTGGGACCAGCTGAAGCAGAGACTGGATGGTCGTACCCCACCCCCACATGACCTGGCAGAACTGCGTGTAGCACTTGTGGAAGAGTGGAACGCATTGCCTCAGAATCATGAGGCTAGTGAGGAGAATGAGACGTCGATGTTGTTATTTCGGGTTTTTTTTGTTTTTTTTTTCTATTAGTGTGTGAGTGTGTTTGTGCATGTATACCTGGTCCTCCTCTCCACCTCCCTCCTCGTCGTATTTGAGGATGTTGTCTCGGACATCGTCCTCTGGGTCAATGAGGAGCTGCTTGGCCTGACGCTCTTTGTCCCTCCTCTTCATCCACATCACAAACAGCAGCACCAACACTGCAGGATAAGTGTGACAAAAGATGATAAGGACATAATTTAATATGTGGGACAAATCGAGTCTCCAGTAAACATTAGTGAGCCTCCACAGTGGGTTTCAGGAACCACCCATTGGTGCATGAGAGGCTTCCAGGGGGGTCTGTGAAAGAGCAAGTCCAACAGTCTAAGGCTCTGTTAGAAACCCCACAGGATTTCAGAACTGAAAAGAAAGAACACTGTTACTGACAGCCTGTTCTTGGAGCCTTGGTACGACAGTAGAAAATACAAAGTGTGACATCAGGATGGCACTAACTACAGAACATCCCACAGAATCATCTAGTTCAACATGGTTCTTCCTCTGGGGAGCTTCAATGTCCTTGGCAAGTATCTTAGAATTGACCCTTTTATGATATGCAATACTTGTGTGACAGTTATGTTAGTCATCAAGCATCCACAGCTGAACATTTAGCCCAGTAGAGGTACAAGAAGGAAACGTCTGCATGTAAAGTGTCAGGTCTGATGCCAGGAGCACAGGAAGAAGGAGCCAAATACAGTGGAATCCAAAGTCCAAACACTAGAAAACCAAATGCAAATGTAGGAACAGGTGACACAAAAAAGTGGTGGGGAAAAAAAAACACAAAGGCAGGATATTAAAATTAAAATAGATGGACACACAAAAGAAGAAGATTCTCAAATCTGAATACAACAGGAAATGACAAAACAAGAAGGGATGTAACATAAAGGCCATAATGGACAGTGATCTGATCATTAGATTCTGAGATAATATATAAGAGGAAATTTTGGACAAAGTACAAAAGCAGTGGAAAGGTCGGGGCTCTACAATTACCAGCAGTAACTTTGATGGCAATGTGGCCTGAACCCGCCGACTTATCTGTCTGAATGTGAACTGGCACACCGCCAGCACTGCAAAACATGCAGAAGAATTTCATGTGATCAGCACAGACGACATAAAAATGACAGAGGCATCAAATTTTATAGCTTATTTCAAATTATATATATTGTGATAAGCGCGGGGGACTGAGACTGTCTTGTAGTAACCACATCTGGTTTGCATTAGTTGATATTTAGCATCCAGTTCCTCAGTACTGGGTCTTACATTGTAATAACCAACCTAGTTGCTCTTGTAATGGAGATTTCTGTCTAGTTAGCTAATTAACACTCTGGTAAAGTTAACCAAGCTAACTCTAACATGCGTCAGTCTGTGAAGTCTGGGCACCACTGGTCTAGAGAATTCCCATGATTAATTAGAGGGAATAAAAGAATGTTAAAGTAAAAAGAAAGAAAAAAACGTACATTTAAACTAATTTGTGTTATTTGTCTTTTTCTTGTGAACTACTCAAAATTCAAAATAAAACCATCTAAGAATGGAAAATCACACTTTGATGCAACTTGCTGCCAGCTCCTGTGCACACTGAGGCTATAAACTGGGACAAGGGATCATAGGTACGTGCCTATGAAAGGAATCACTGGTTTAGGTATGTGGATGACACCTGGGCTGACAATCCAAACACAGTAAGTGGAAGTCTTCACAGAGCACCTCAATGTGGTGGAAGGCAACATCGAGATCAGTCAGGAGGATGTCAGGAAACAGTTTGGCCTTCTTGCACTGTGCGCTGCACACTGAAGATGACAGAGGCTTCAACATCAAACTGTATATGGAAAACCCACACTCACAGATCAATATTTACCCTATGATTCTCTCCTCCCACTGAAGCACAAGCTGGGGGTTTTGAAAACCCCAAGCCATCGGGGCCCTGAAAGTGCCCACAAGAACAGATGAGAAGGAGCAGAAACACACCAGGGAGGCACTTAAAATGTGTGGTTACCCAAACTGGACCTTCGTTAAAACCACAAAAAGGTGTACAGCAGGTAGAGAGGGAAAGGACAACAAAGGAACAACTCCGTTACAGCTTATATTGCAGGAGTATGAAAAACTCTGAAACCCCCACATCCCTGTGCACTTCAAGCTCAGTGAACCTCTGAGGCTGAAGCTTGTCCACCCTGAGGCAGGACACCCAGAGTGATGCATTGTTCGCAGCTTAATGCAGTGGGGAATGAACAGACCTCTGCACTGGGGGACCACTTCATAAGTGCATGGCAACAACACAGGAGAGCCAGCTCCACGGGTCAGGACTCAGCAGTCCACCTACACCTGAAGGACAAGGGGAAACTCATTTGAGGACAGCAATGTTCACATTTTGGCCAAAGAAGACAGATGGTCTGAATGAGGAGTGACAGAATCCATCTATGTCAAACTTGAAACAGAGAGAGGGACAGGGTACGTGGTCTACAACACCACTTACAATGCAGTCTTCAGATCCCTTCCCAGTTTGCTTAACATCGATTCACACTATGACTCATGTGACCCTTACAACTCACATGATGACAGGGCAGGCCAATGTCTCACATGCGACCTCGAATTTCAAGGTGTTAAGGATCCCACAAGAGGTTACATACCTGAGTCTACCCACCAGTCAGTTAGAACCTCAGATGAACCTTCGGATGAGAGGTAAAACATCTTCAAGAACCCCATGCAAATCCAGTCACACCATCAACCAGTTCTCCAGGAGACCTGTTTCATTATCATTAACGCGAGATTTGTATCACAACTGTAAAACCCCTGTTATCTCCACAGGTACCTAGCAGACAGTCGGTTCAATACCAAACAACAACTGAAATCCTCTCATATGGGAGCAGGTATTTTTGGGAAACACACATCTCTTACTTCAACACAACTGGCAGATTTTGAAAAGAGCACAGACTTTCAATGTGAAAGTCTGTGCTCTTGATCATATTAATCTGTGTGGATTTATTAGACGGAGGAGCTCAGGGTGTGTGTGTTTGTATGTGTGTGAGTATGTGTGTTTAAACCCACACTGCTGCACCTGCAAGGGCCAAAATACATTAGGGGCGCTGAGTGAAATTCTAAGTGAGGACAATTTAAACCCTAGAGAGGTGATTTGAAAAATGGCTTGTCACCATTAGTAACATTTCTCTGTGAAACCAACAGGGAAGGCAGGCTGCTGGCAGCCTCGAAGCCTTTCAACCAGACAACAGACAACACATCTAGTCTCTTTAAAACAACAAGGCCGCTGTTGCTTGTGCCCAGCTCCAAGACGAGCCACATTCCATAACGCAGTCAATGTGCCACACGAACTGAACATTAATTCAACTCTTTTTTTCCTTTATGTGAACAGGTCTAAGGGCCCGTGGCCTAATACCTCTGCTGTCTCTTTTCTTTTCTTTGTGTCCTTCTTTGTGTCCTCTTCACAAACAGCCTTTTCAAAATTGCAAAGCTCCTAATGGTGGTGCCCTTAGAATGGTAAAAGATTTAAATATGAAAATTCACTAAAGATCACTAATTAAAGAAGCATGCAGCTTTGCGAAGCCCAAGTAAGAAAAAAATCTTTGAAACACCACAAAGTAGTGGGAACTAATTATGCCCATCACTCATCATATTAATTATAACTTAATAATTAAATACATATGCTTTATACTTTGGCTGTGGGTAAAATGACAGCCCCCACCCCCTTTTTTTCAGTTTTAAATGTGATGCAATCATTGCATGCAGCAGCAAGGGGGCTTAGGAGGTAGTTTCTTTTGTACAAGTACTTAAACTGTCATCTTTTCCTATACTTTGTCTTGTTCTTTGCTGATGCACTTGAAATGTTATGTCTGATATGATTAATCCCAATACACCATTACTAGCTCATAATCATTTATTATTGCTACAGATGAGCACTCAGTGACAGCTGAGCTCCTTTGTTTGTCCACTCTTAGCTCTTTTCCACCAACGCTAACCTAGTGCTAGCGTTGCAGGAGACCTGTTTCATTATCATTAATGCGAACCCTAACTAGCACTAGCTAGTTAGGGTTCAAAGTTGGTTCAACTTGGGAACCTAAGTGGTGATTTCTTTTTCTTCAAATGAAAACAACAGATGGAGTAAAATGATACCTTCCCTCACTGTGGTACTAGAGGTGGGTATGGCTGGATTAATGTGTTACGGGGAACCTGGGTCAAAGCTTTGCTGTTAGAGGATCAATAGGCTCTACTTAGACTGTTGGACTACTGAATCCTTACCCCAAACTCCTCTCCATGTACCATTTGAGCACAGCGTTACCTAGAATAATAACAGTGTTAAGGGTGTTTGTCACAACCAGCAATGACTAATACTGAGATCTTTGAATGTGGCGCAGGGGAAGAAGCTGCAATTTGATCAGACAGGTTGTAAACAAGCTCATGAGATTATCTAAACCACTTTATTTGGAGGTAAGGCTGCAAGTGGACACACCTGAAATGTTGGTAATAATCCCTCATTGTACAGGATACTATGTGAGGCTATACTGAGCCATATATGTTAGCAGTGTGCTAACACACTTACAATGACAATACTAACATGCTAATGTTTACCATGTTCAACGTCTCAATTTGGCACGTTAGCATGCTAACAGTCGCTAATTAACAGTAAACACGAACTAGAGCTGAAGCTGATGGGAATGTTTGAAGTTTTGCAGATATTTGGTCATAACGCAAAGCACTGGACAAACTAAAATGTCAACCTGATGATGGTGATAAACAAAAAGTCAGAGGATCGCCGAAGTTAGTAGGATTTTCCATTTGGCTTGCCACTACATCTGTAGATGTAATGTCACTTCATAAAGCGCTGACAGCTTCAGATTTCAGCAAGAATTTCATTGAGAAAATGTGTATTCTGTCACTGTATGCTCAATTAAGTGCTATAGCAACATGTGTATGAGTGTGTACGTGTGCATGTGTGTGTTAGTGTGTGGGAGGTTCACCTAATAGTATGATGATACAGATAAGGATGGCGATGATGGCTCCGGTGCCCAGACCAGCAGCGATGATTCGCTCCATGTCCACACAGTCTCCGTGGTGATCACATTGGCAGACCTTGACTCTCAGGTAGGATGTGTTGGACATTGGGAGGTTGCCAGAGTCTGTGATCATGATTGGAACCTCGTAGATCCCACTGGCCAAGGAGTTGATCCGCAGTCGAAGCTGGGCAAACTCACCTACAGTATGATAAGATGAAGATGGAAAGGTAGATAGAGAAGGGAGAAGAGGGAGAATTTGAAAGACAGGCAAGCCTGTTAATGTCTCACTTACAGAATTTATTCTGCTTCATATTAATTTATTCAGGCCCTCAACACTGGGAGTTGTACAGTGATGCTCAAGTCTGCCAGAAGCTGGGGGGTTCTTTGCTTTGCCAAAAGCATTTCAGTGGTACATTCTGACGGAGAGAAGAGTTCTGCATATTTTCCCCTATACACAAGATACCAACTAAAATATAAGATATAGAAGTAGAAACTTACATCAAGTTCAAACCCAGAAAAATCTATCCCTACCCAAACTGCTGAAGTTAAAAGGAGAACAGATTGGTGCAGCGCCGGCAATATCACAGACACTGCACAGGACTGGAGGAACTGGAAAACATTGCCAGGGAGCAGGATGTCTGGACCACCTTGCTTGACATGCTGCCACCACTACCCAACCCCAACTCTTTCTAGTTTAAGATATGGCACTTGAATGGCACTACACGGAGTCAGGTTTCAAATAACTCCATGTGAGTTGTGACAGTCAAAATCTGAAAAAATTGAAATGATTTACTGGACCTGGAGTTATGGAACATATCAAGAGCCTTTTTGGATTCTCGGGACACTGAAAAACAAAATTCTGTTTGTCTGTATCTGGTTGGAAGACTGCGACAGCCATCATCTCATGAGCTTCCAGCGAAAACAGCTTGACTATATAAATAACCCGCCAGCAACAGAAACTAATAGAGTGAATGAAAGAATGAAGGTACATGACAAAACTAACAACCTCAAAGACTATATCACACTCACCATTGAGGCGATTTAGAGTCCAGTTACGGCGTACATCTGATGGACGATTGGCCAGCTCAAAGGCAAAGGGTCCGGCATTAGGGGTCAGGTCGGGGTCACTGGCTGTGATGTTGATTGCATTGGGATCTGGCTTCTCACACATTTCTACCTCAGGGGGGAACACGTGAGGCGCGTTGTCATTAATGTCCAGCAGATACATCTGGAGGGTGCCTGTCCCACTAGCAGGTGGGATACCTGGACAAACAGAATGAAACAAAAAAACCCCTCAATTATTTAACAGAAACACTGCACAATACATGTACTGCACTAAATATAAAGCTAATTAATTAATTTAATTAATGCGCAGCTTGACGAAATACAAGATATCAGTCAGCTGAAGTGTTACACCAGAAAATCCTGCCCATTACCCTTTCCCTGACATCACTGGCTTTACTGAAGAAGATATCCACAGTGGAAACTGTTTGAAACCTAAGTAAAAGCTGCTCATTACACCCCACAATAAGCCTCGTGATAAAATCTGTCCAGAGGACTGCAGTAGAGAAAAGGGGTGATTAAAACCAGAAAGGCTTGTTCCTTTAGGTTGATTAATGTAACGTAACAGACAACTAGCAAATTAGATAGTAAGACATCGTGTGCACAACGGAAGCACAATAACACAAATGAAGAGAGTCTATCCTTGGGGGAGGACGATACACTCAGTAAATTTAGTTGGTATCTGTCCATTCATTTTTATTGTTTCTTATGTGCAAACAGAAATTTTGGTCTGATGGCAACAACAGACCAAAGTTTCTGACCAAAACAGACTCATTCTCTGACGCTGATGGAGGTTAACAGTAAATTTCAGAAAAGCTTTTTTTTTTTTTAAGATACTTTGAAATGAAAAAAAAAATATTGTCCAAAAGAACAATGTCACCAAAAATCATTCAAGGATAACAGGACTGTGAAATCCTATATTTTTCCTGTGGTCAATATTTCCTTTGAAAAGGCTAAAACCAGAACTATATATTTATCAATGAAACTATATGAAACTATATATTTGTGATTTGTTTTTAAAGATTTACATTTTCAGTAGAAATCTATGAGCTTGCAGCTGAGAACCACAGACAGAGCAGGAGATCACAGAGTATTGAGAGATTAACACATTGTTGGTTTTGGTCTTTTTGTGGGATTTATTGACAATATGAAAATATATACTATCATCAGCCTAATCCTTTAAGTGAATGTCAAGTTTCATTATGCCACATGTCAGAATGAACAATCTATACAGCAAAAATCATTCCCAGTAGATGGTTGGATGCAACAAAAAGGGGATAATCTGCAATATAGTCAGTAAAATATGATGCATGCATGCTGGCTAAATGCAACTTCTGAGTATGTGTGTCTTCCTAGCTACTCATATTATTACTAACATTGACGAGGCCACTGCACCAAAAAAATGTTCCTCATTGACGCAGTATAAACGCCAGTAAGCTCAGTAATAGTAGGTGGCCATGCACATATGGCGACTGCTGGAAAAACAGCAGACATGTAAGGTCTTGCAGAAGCTTGCGTGTGTTAGTCCCGCTTGTCTGAGTGCGGTTTTGTATCAGTGAGCTCCTTGCAGAGCCTGTGTGCTCAACAAGGTCAAAGAACATGCTAAGCCAGTCAGTTATCAGGCAGCTCAGAGCACAGCGGGGTCTCTGTATGGGCGACAGTGCAGGGTAGAGTGGATGAACATTCCTTTTCCACAATTTTCCACTTTGAACAGAGAATCCTCTTTTCTGTGGCTATAAAGCTCATTTGTGATCAGAGCAAAAAGAGGGAGACATTGGGAATCACACGCTGAGAGGACAGGAAAACATCTCCATTAGAAATCAGTGGGACCACTGTTTCCGAAAGACTGTCTACGTAATCCCACAAAGCTCTCTGATCAAGACATTTGATTATGGGAATAACAAATTTAAATGTAATTAAAGGTGGACAGTACAATTTGTTGTTAACCAATTATGTGGGATGAGAGCAGGTCAAACTCATGACATGTGGTTACCCAAAGTGAGGTGTCTACTAGGATGGTGTTGAAGTCTAAAATCGTAATTATTTTTTTTCTTTTGACAAAGAACAAAAGAAAAGGGGTCTTTGGAGATAAAATTCAGATTGCTCGTCTAAGCCTCCAAGTGGGTGGGCTGATGTTTGTTTTTGATTGACTTAAGCTAAACCATCAGCTGTAATTGCACAGGCCAAGTGGTCCTGAAGAGCAAGAACCACACCGTTTACAATCCAATCGGTCTGAAATTGAGGTCAGCTGCTAATATTTAAAGCTGTTCGATGTGCCACAGCTGACTAGTTAATGTGCCCTTTAGCCTTTGATGGATGTTTGTTTGGTCATTCATAATCATATTCAGTGTTTGATGAATATCAAAGTACACTTGGTTTAAATGATATTTGGAGATATGTTGACCTGGTCACTAGTGAATAAAGTTTTTATTTATTTATATGCTTTTAATAAATCGACAGGTTGAAAATCAAACTTGTTTCATCACATTCTTGTATCTGATCACTCCCCTATTTCTGTTATTTAATTGTAATTTATTCTGTTAATTTTGGACAATGTCTCTCACCCCCTTTACAACATCTTGGACAGTCTGAGGAGCTCCCACAGCAACAGACTGCTGCAGCCCAGATGTTCTAAGGAGCGCTACAGCAAGTCCTTTCTGCCTGAGGCCATTAGACTGTATAATACATATGTAGCCTCCAGAGCTGTGCACTAAATTTTATGTGAATTTTACCTGAATTTTACTTAGATTTTTAATCACTCTATTTATAACTGTACTGTGTTTGTTGTGTATGTGTGCTGCTGGGACAAAAAAATTTCCCTCTGGGATTAATAAAGTTAACTATTTATCTATCTACCTATATTTTGTCCATCACTGAATGTACATAAAAAAAAAAGAAAAGCAATTGAGGTTTAATAATTTAATTTTAAAGGGACGGCATTTGTATCTTTAAAGTTTTTATTTTACTTAAATCTGAACTGAGTTCCATCTATACAGACAGTTTAGGAGACATTTCAGGATCCATGCAGAGGATGGATTTTAGTTATGCTACTGCAAAACAGAAGGAAAGGGGAGAGAGAGAAAAATGCTTTAATATCAGAACTTAAAAACTTCAAAAAAGTAGCATATGAGCGACCCAAATAATCATATTTCAAAGGACTCTGTGTAGCTTTCATAAATAATATCATGCGCTCTGTACAGACTTCAACGGAAATACTTTGAGTATTTGAGATAAAGCTGGAAGAATTCTGGCACTTTGGCTGAAAACTAGAGATGGAATTTGAGACTACACATTCAATCTCAGCCTTATATGTTCGTCATAGACACTTCAAATTTGAACAGAAGCAAATTAACTAGGGTTTGTATGAATCTGAGGGTAATTTTAATTTAAAGGAAGTGGATGAGTCTTCAGTAAAATATTTTTAGCTTCTTTGAAAGATGATGATGATGATAGGGGTTTATTGGAGTTCTCTGTCTCAGTGACAAAGGTCAAGTTAGCTATTAAATTTCTGTTGTCTACTGGCAAGGCACCTGGTGTGGATGGATTTAGTACTTAAGTGTTCTGAAGACGTTTAGTCTCCTTTTTTTATACAGTGATATAATTACTATAAATTCATGTTAGTTTCTGTAAAGATATTATTTCAGCAATGCCAAAGCCAGGAAAAGACCACTGGCAGATTAATCATTTTCATCCTGTCAGTCCGTAACAATAATTAATGAAGATGTTTGCTAAGATACTTTCATGACAACTTGAGAAAGAGGTTTCCACATTGATTCACCCAGACCAAGCAGGACTTGTTTGATAGAGCAGAACAGCCCTTTCTATTCCACACACTATCCAAATTCGACTTTGGACCTGTTCATATGCAGTGAATTAGGGTGCTCTGTCATAAACTATTTGCTACTCAGTGCTACTGACTTATTTGGGTATAACTTTAAAATTAGCTTATATGCAGATGATATTTTGTAAGAATTGTCAAACTGTGCTGAATCAATATCTCAATAGCTTGAGCTTATAAATATTTTTTAATTCACGATCAATGTAAGATTAATGGACTGGTTTTACTTGTTCCACTGGCCCAAATTGTTAAGAATGTTTTTTGTAATACATGCAGCTGAAAACTTTACTGAAGAAATGCACTGTAAAGGGTATTGTACTTGGTTCCAATGATGATACTGGTGACAAACTGAAGGACACCATCTCTGGAAGACAAACACTTTCAAAACTGTATCAGCTTTTATTCCCCTGTTTCAATGCTGGCATTGAAAAACCCATATTCTTCCCACTGTGGGAGAAGGATATGGGTATATCTTGTTTCACGGCACAGTGGGATTCAATAATGCAACATTCTAGCTATTTATCAAATTGTGTTAGGTATAAAATTATACGGATGAAGACTTGTTTTAGAACATTTATATATAGATAAAGATTCAACAGAAATTGAAGAAATGGAATCATAATGTATCAGACCAATGTTTGAGTGGTTGTGGAGAGAGGGGCTCACTTACACATCTTCTGGCATTGCCCAGATGCAAGAATATTTTGGTGTGGTATTAAAGACATGTTATTTTCAATATTAAGAATAAAGGTCCTCTTATGTCTAGATCTTTCAGCTAAACGTGCTATATTTATGAACTGGAAAATGAGAAAATATTACTGTTTTTGTTTGGATAATTGGTTAAATGACTAAGTAGACCTGATAAAGATGTACGTGTAACCTCAGCCCTGTGGTATGTTAAATGTTGGTATGTTTGGGGTGGCCATAGCGCAGCACATAAATAGTGTGGCTTTGGAGCAGTCTAAGATTGGAGGTTTGCCGGTTCGATCCCTCGACCAAGCGCAACGGATATGGGTGGTGGTGAAGGGGACATGCCCCCCCCTCTGCGACCATGGCTATGGTGCCCCTGAGAGAGGCCTTAGTTGTCAGCTCTCTGCCCCAGCGTCTCTAGTGCATGTGAATGCTTGTGTGTGTGTGTGTTTCGTTCACTTGGTATGGGTAAAATGCAGAGAATAATTAATTTTCCCAGTTTGAGGGATAATAAAAAGTAACTTTGACTTTAAACACATCCTCATGATATGATAGTTGTGTTGTTGGTGTTGTTGCTGTGGGGAACTCTGCTGTTGACTACATTGTTTGTCTGTATTTAATTGTAATATCATCAACAGCAATATCTGGTTGTTGCCAGCTTTTGTGTGGAGAAGATTGTTCTAAAGGACCTGTGGACCCTAAACCAGCATATGTAAAAAGTTTATGGTCAACATGTTGAGTCTGTACCAAAGTGAGTTAGCATTGTGACTAACACTCAACTCAGAACTCTTATGTGGAGCCACACAAAATAAAAAGGTGTTGCTGTGGCCATTACAGATGTGGTGACAGATTACTGGATAGTAATGGGGAGTGCTGCTGTTACATGTAGTGACTTTGCTAGTTTAACTGCAGTAATCAAGTAGGGTAGCTATTTTCATAATATCACCATGTTTTCATTATGTTTCTAGTTGTTTCTAGTGTTGCATTGCTATGTTTTATTTTTTTCTTAAAGAAATAACAGGCTTCAAACTTAGACTCCACAGTAAACCAGCACTACTGCAATTACTGAAAGAGCACAATCCACTTCTGTAGGTGGGGTATGAGGGGATAACTGCAAGACACGAGCACAACCCATGTGCCTCACCGTTATCCGAAGCCATGAAGGTAACGTTGTAGAGGTTGTTTTTGACGTAGGGAGACTCTCGGTCAAGTATGGCGATGGTGGAAATCCGACCGTTAAGCGGGTCAATCTCCAGCCAGTTGGCAGGGTCGTACATCTTGGAGTACCTGGATTCAGTGAGAGAGAGCGAGAGAGAGACAGCATGAGAAACCACCACAGAAAGGGTTCTTTATCTGTTTCCTTGGCTGCAAGCCAAGCAGCTACTGTGAGGACCTGATATATGGAGGCTGCAGCACTCTCACGAGGCAACCAAGTCACTCATTTATTCTCACTGGAAACGATTCTGCCTTTAACAGACTTGAAAATTATATCAAAACATACATTTCTCAGTGGAAATATTTTTTCTTGAATCAAAAATAATCAATAAACAGAATGAAGTTTGGCAATTCCCAGAAACTTAATAATGAAATGTATTTATCTCAACAGATTTTCCTCATACATCTGTATTGCTGAAAAATGTGAATAAATAGGTAAACAGAGCTGCTGCAAAGTCACCATGAAGCACCCATGAATAGGGAGTATTGTCAATTTAGTATATTTCTAATTGGCGAGATAAAGAATAGAAAGGCACAGAACAAATGTAGGAGCAGCACCAACTACAGAATACAAAGCAACAAAAAAGAAAAATCAGAAACAAAAATGCTCTCCACCGGCCCCGCTCTATACTGCACAATACACTCGCTTTATGTGTGTCAGCATGTGTATGTGTGTGCGCTCACATGTTTTTGTGAACACAGAGTGTGTCCACCATTGGCTGTTGCTAGGCTACAAAGACTTCAGCACTACATTTAGAAACAAATAGTGGGATGCAAAAAGAAAGAAGGATGGGGACAAAAAGCAGCAGTCCTACAGGCTCTCTGCGTTCTGGTTTGCTGGTTGTTGAGCTGTTCGTTCTGTACTGCAAGATCTGGAAACATACATTTCCTCCAGACAACATGTTTGTAGAAAAAAAAAAAAATCAGCCACCTTATCAGCCTTTGTCTTAAAATGGGGCTGCAACACAGAACTGCATACTGCCCTTGCTAATTGAGAAGGCAAACATTCACCCTAATGAAATTGTGTTAAGTCACTAAAAGAAAATCTCAACAAAAGAGAATACAAATGAATATAATAACAATAACACAATCATATAATCTCCTTTTTATCTTATATACAGTGGCAAGCAAAAGTAAGTGAACTCTTTGATATTATCTACATTTCTGTATAAATTTGTAAAAAATATGGTCAGATCACAATCTGTTTTAACCAATAACACACAAATTGTAGTATTGTTCTAGTCCATACTAAATATGTAATTCAAACATTCACAATGTAGGGCACAGGGGAAAGATGGGTTTCTGGTTAAGGGGTAGGGTAAACTGGGCACTGAGGCTGGGGAGTACTAAGGAACTGCGGGAGCAGGTCCAGAGTGAGATCCAGGGCCACGAGCTAATCAGGTATCCAGAGGGAAGCTACAGGGTGGAGGTAGATTAGCATGTTGACATTAGCATCTTGACCAGGTCGTGAAACTGGTGCTGGAGTCAGAGTAGACGGGACTGGGGGAGACGGAGAGCGGGGAGAGTTCAGGGAAACAAGAACTGAAAGCTAAACTGCAAAACTAGTGCTAAGCCTAGAAGAGTCTACAATCTGGCAGAATGGAAGTGGTAAGGCTGAGTATTTGTAGAGGTCTTGATTGTAGGATGGGATGCAGCTGGTGAGGCTCTGCTGACTGTGGTGCACCTGCATACAATCACAAACACACCCACACACAGGGACAGAGTGGGAGATGGGAGAGAGCTAGTCAGGAAGTGGCAGCAGAAGGATTTCCATACCAGGGAAGTAAACTGGAAAGTTCTGTTGGGAACTATGTAAGCAAGACGAAACACAAGGGTTACCAGCAGGTCTGCAGTTTCCCTAGACGACGGAGGCTTGGGGAGGGGAATGACAATGACTGCATTACCTTTGGATGGGAGGAGGGCGGTGACGGAAGTCAAGAGCTATGTGTAACCTGGGACAGCGGTATGAGTAGGGAGTGAAGCAGATCAGAACTGGGTTTAGTGGAGATTTTCTTCTGGCTACAGGCTCAGCAGGTTGAGACAAACTCCCGGGAATTCTTCTCCATAGTGGGGTGCCAAAAACACTGACGCAGGAAGACGAGGATCTGGTTCACACCAGGGTGACAGGTCAGGTAGGTTGAATGGGCCCTCTGGAGAGCATCCGACCAAATATAATTTGGAATAAACCAAGTGTTAAGATGATCATAAACCCAGGTCTGGCTGGTTCTGCTGGGATTGGCAGACACAAGACTTGATTTCCCAGGAGATGCAGCCCCATGCTGGATGGAAAGATGTGATCTGGCTCTGATTCAGAGTTGACTCCATTCCTCAAAAGCCAGCTTGATTGCAGGTGAGAGGTTCCAAGATAAAAACGTACATGTGGAGCTTCTGAACGGAGCAGAAATGTTGAAAACAGCAGCTATCCTGATGGCATCCACTTACCCGCTGAACGGAAGTTCAGGGTCTCACTGAGAGAGGACCTAAGTGAAAGTGAAACGGTGCTTGAGTTTCAGGAATGACTCTGCTTCGGGGTCTAATGGAAAGCAGTGGAGTTGATGCCAGATGAAGTTGCACATAAAATGCCTATAGAAATTGGTAAACCCCAGGAAAAGCTGTAGCTGCTTCAGGTTTCTCGGCACTGGCCAGTCAGTGACTGCCTTGGGCACATGGGAAACGATGGGTTGCTTGGTAGGAAGTAGCTTGAGCTGGAGAGTGAAGCTGGGATTTGGAATAGTTAAGAGCCGAGGAAGGAGGTCCAGAATGAAATTCAGGGAAGCAAACATAGCTGCGAGGGACGCCGCAGGGTGGAGGCGAATGAGTTGTTTTGACCAGGTGAGGTTGGGAAACAGGCCAGAGAAGAGCAAGCAGGGCTGCAGGGAGACGGAGATCAGGGAAACACACAACACGAACGATCTGGAAGAGTGGCAGGGCTGAGTATCTGTAGGTCTTGATTGAAGAATGGCATGCAGCTGGTGGGGCTCTGCTCTTACACACACCTCTGGCACACCTGCAGACTATGACAAATACATACACACACAAACATACACACACAGAGGAACTGAGGGGGTACCATCAGGTTAGGGAGGCAAATTGAGGGCAAGGCAGATGATGACCCAGGGCCAGGTGTAACAAAAGTTCTGTGGCTTAGGCAAAGCAGAATGATCAATGGGGTGAAAGCAGAGTAACAACTAAAGGCTTAAAAGAATCATTGGAGCTGGTTAACATCTTGGTTCATAAGCAAATCATAGTGCATGGTTACATGGAATATGGTGACCATGGTTGGATACCACGAACAAAACCACTGCTCTCCAAAAGAAAACATCACTGCAGCCTGATGTCTGCCAATGAGCAATTTGATACTCCCGAAGACAACTGGGAAAATGTTTTGTGGACTGAAGGTTTAATTTTTTTTTAAGAAGAACATGCAACACTACTTAGGATGTTTAAAGGGCATTGCATGCCAACATGAAAACAGCGGAAGTACGGTGGAGGGAGCATCATGATTTGGGAATGTTTTGAAAAGAAAACCACGTCATTCCAGAGGGTTCATAGACTTTTTCTTGCCACTGTATAACTGTTTCTCCAAAGATTTACTGACTTATGCATTAAGTATTAGGGCAGAGCTTTGTACTCCTTCACAGCTAAAGTGCTGACTTTCAGCTTTAAGGATCTTTGAGGGTGTTCACATCCTGTTGGGCCCACTCCCCTCACAACTTTCCCACATCAGACTGGGGGAGATTTTCCAAAACTGGCAATCTGGCATCACACGTACCTTATTTTTTAGGCAGCCATGGAGGTGAGAAATTAAGACAAAACTATTAATGTCTTTGTGGAGAAACTGTTTGAAAATGTTATCCTCATATTTTAAATGTTATAAATGACTCCAACCCCTCTATGGTGCCATTTGCACTTGTCATTCCATGTGTATCATGTACGGTATCTCATAATCCTTGCTTTCATTTAGACTTGGTCTCTGTTGCCGCATTACAATTTAATTTACAATCCATTTTGGTTTTCTTGGTTTTATGGCCAAGAAAACCAAGGTTTAGGCCACCCAGTTGCCCAGTCCTGAAGGAGGTGGTAAAGCACCTGAAGCTGTTTGGCAAGAGTTCTATGTTACACAGACAACAAGTTCTATGTTACACATACATCAGACTGAAAACAAAAAGCATGACCAGCAAGAAGTAAAGATGGCTATAACACAGGCTTGGCAGAACATCAAGATTCTGCTGATGTCTGGGGGTCATAGACCTATACACTGTAAGTAAGTTGGTGACCGAAGGAAGAAGACCAGGCATTGTTACATTTGAAAAACCCATCTAACTAGATTTAAGATAGTTATGTTTCAATTGTAACCATACTGCCATATGTTGTTCTCATTTTAAGAGTAGTTTACATAATGTTATGTAGCTATTTAAACCATGGAAGGATCATTATGATGCCAAATCCCTGATGATATTTTGGGCAAGATAAATGGTGTTCTCAGATAGCTTTTATGCACAGGATATCATTCATACGGTGGAAGTGATGAGCAGCTAGGAGCTTCACTCAGCTAAAAGCTCAGAATTTTTATGTTAAGGAACTTTTTTCCTGATTTTGAGTCCATTTAAACTTTTTATCTTGAAAAAAAGTGTCAGACGTTCATGAGGAAATGCTTTGAAACAACTTAACAAATGGTAAAGGTGGTTCAAATTAAGGTGTTTCTTGCTAACACCGCTAGCTGTTCCTGCAGATGTTAGCTAATGTTCCAAAACTAGAAAGTCAAAAATGGGCCATGACTCATACAGTCTGAAGTCACAGTAGACTGTGACTTCAGAATTAATTCCAATAAATGCAAGGCTCCTTTCAAAGATGCAAAGATGAAAAGGCATACAGACAAAGGTTCTTCTTATCAAAAGACACAAGCCTTGAAGACAATGTAGTACAACTGTCTACCTGTGAAATAAAACCACTGAATGTAATATTACAGCCAGTGAAAAGGAAAAAAAAAAAGAAAGGAGTAGGATAACATCTATATTTTTTTCATATATCTGCAGTGAATATAAAAAAAGTTTCAAGGGAAAATATGCAAAAATATAACACATTTTAATTAATTAATCAATACCTTCAAAAATATCTAAATATCTTAAAAAGTGTGGTTTTCAGTGCTAAAGCTATATTCAGCAAGATCTGTCGCACTCAGTTTTTCATGCAGAACCAAATAGCTTCTAGATGCGATAGAACTATATTAACGCTACACAGAATCAAAATTTGGTTGCATGAAAGCGAAAACTATTGGAGTTATTAGTATTTTGAAAATTAAAGAAAACATTTATTTGTATTAATTTGATTACTTAAAAAAAAGTCAGCAACAACTATTTATATCTATAAATGTTTCTCATTTTCACAAATTGCCTTTTAATTTTACAAATGCTTACAATTTCAGCTAAATAGAGAAAAATAAGTGATTGGTGAGGCTTAGAATACACATACAAAAACTATGAAGTCAAGCTCTGAGGGCAACAATAATTTGTAACTAATAAAGTATTTGGAATAGAGCTATAGGTCGGTTTTTATGAAAATTTTTACATGAATTTCTGAATCTGAGTTCTGTGTATATTTAGCACTACATTTTGACTTACAATTGAAACTCGGTGAGCTCTGCAAAAAAAGTAAAGTCATAGTTTCCAGGTAGTGGGGGGATCTTACCGGACGGTTTGTCTCATGAAGCGGTCAGGGTCCTGGGCGGTGAAGGTGGTGAGCAAAGACCCAGCAGGTAGACCCTCCTCCAGTTTGATGGACTTGGGATTGGGGCTAAACTCTGGACTCTCATTGATGTCAAGGATTCGTACAGAGACGGTTGCTGTGGACTGACGAGGTAGGTGGATGCCTCGGGCCAGTGGGACCTCGTTCTCCGCCTCCACAGTCAGCATGAAGGAACGGGATAACTCAAAATCTATCGGCTGGACAGAAGAAAGAAGGGGGAGGATGACAGACATGGGTCACTGGATGTCCATAAAATTCAGCATGGGCAATAATAAAGTTATTCACTGCATCCTAGAAATTAGCTGGTTAAAAAACTCAAAACGGTGGTGCCCTGATGGCCTAGGAGTTAAAGCTGCCAATAGATAGATAGATTTGAAATTATAGTCAGGTACTATGCCATTAATACATTGACAGTCAGCTTCATGCTATACTTCAGGCCTCGGGCTGGATGTTCCAACAAAAAAATAAGCAACAGATTCCTCAGATGATGTCTGTGGATTAATCATCATTCTGTTAGAAACCTTTTCCTGCCTCTGCCTGCACTCAAACCTTTCCTCTGCATGGATATTTTCAGTGAGGCCTCATTTGCTCACCACAAGTGAGTAAATGAAATCACTGAAAATAAAAACAACAACATATCTGGTCTTTGCAAATGGAAATGACACATGTTTATGTGCATATAGAGCGGGGGAGTGAGATCCAATCACAAGTGGAGAGTGGAGATGCATGTGGAGACACCAGGTGTGAACTGACACACTTAGAACTGTCTACATGGGATCAGATCACTAAATGCTAACTTTTTCTATGCATGCAGTGTTTTTAATATTTTAGGGTTCAGTGTCTTGACATTTTCACCACTTCTGATTAGTGGACATCAAGCTCTACTTCCTGAGCCATTAACATGCATGTTAATGTTAGGTTTGAACAGGGCCACAGAGGCTGTTCTGAGTACTTTGGGAGATCTGTGGTGATTTTCTCAACGTGAAAGCATGATAGTGTTGACAAATTTAACGCTGGATATATATAAACTGATTTCACAAAAACTCTCACAAGATATTTCAGATTCGAAACAATGTGACAAATGAAGGTCTAGCTCAGAGATGGGTATAGTCCGGGTGCGTGTTTCATACCTCTCCATACAGTAGTGTTAATTGTTACTGGTGGAGCCCACGATTACTGCACTGAATTCAGTTTCACAGGAAAAGAGACACATAACTACTCTAAATTTGACCTCACTGAAATCACCTACTCTCCCACAGCACTGTGCTGTACTGCAGATACTGCCAATGCAAAAACGCTAACTTTCCCACTGTTGCTGCTTCACATTAAAAGCATGTAACTGCTAACCCACAGGGTGGATTTCATTTTGAAGCAACCACAGGAAATGTAATGTATTTGTCCCAGAGGTTAAGGCTTGACACATCAATGATAAAAGGTTGGATCATCTTAAATTTCGGCAGTAGAGACATGGAACAGTGCAAGGTGCAAAAGGTAACAAGCTCTTACTGTGGTTCGTGAGAAGAGCACACCTCTATCGCATCATCAGTGTAAACACTTCTTTTTGCTGTGCTTGGCTGTCGTGTGGAAAACTACTCACACTGTGTGAGCAGCATGAGATCAGGGTTTCTCACAGTGTGACGGTAAAAACTTCTTTATTAAAACAACGTGAGACAATGAAGCCTTTTACTGTTTGTTTGTCAGAGCTGTAAACAAAGACACCAGTTGTTTTTCTTGTGATGATAATTAAGAGAAGGCACTCACAGTCATGATACAGTCCACCCCAGTGGTGGATATGCAGCTGCTGTAATCATTTCTCCTATTCATACCAGGCATTATAAGTAAAATCCCTTGCTCATGAGCTCCTTGTTCTGTGTACAAACCCTTTCTAAAGTGTATTTGAACTAATTTGTTGGTTTCAGCTGTCTGTGGCAAATCAAAGTGACAGCATGTTGCACTGAAGTGGAGGGCTAGTAACACAAAGAGGGAATTTATTACTAAAAACAAAACTATATATATATATATATATATATATATATATATATATATATATATATATATATATACACTTTATTTGAGTGACTCCGACTGCTTCACATAAACTTTGCATATTGCACAAAATGACCTTGTTGTTGATTTAACTGCTGCTGCTGTCAGAGAGGTGTTACCAACAGATGTAACTAGTGCTGTGCGATATGGGAAAAAAATGATATCCCGATATAGGTAATTTTATATCCCGATAACGATATATATCCCGATATAGAATTTCTTCTTAAAATTATATATATCCACACAAGAATGCAAATTTATCTTATCTTTTCTCCTTTTCTTTTATTAAACAGTTTTAAAATTTTTTGTTACTTTTTGTTACTGTTTTCTTACTGGTCAATTAAAAAACTATAATAAAATAAATTAAAATGTAATATATTAAATGAACAAACACCATTCAGAAATATCTGATGTTGTAATCAGTTTTCAAATAATGCAATAAAATGCAAAGAAATAAAGTACAGTAACAGACCCACTCAGATACAGTATTCAGTTTTCAAGTAGTGCGATAAAGTGCAAAGAAATAAAATACAGTGGCAACATAAAGTGCTAGTAACATTCAAGTATGCCTACTAGTTAACAAATAGGCCTACTGCTATTAAATGAACTGTTTCAGAGGTAGAAGAGGCTTGTTCTGACATAAAATTACAAAATGAAAATAAATCTATAAAATGATAGGAGCAATTAGTAGTGTTCGAGTCGCGACCTTTTGGTGGCATATTTTACATATCACCTTGTTTTGGTCGATGTCTGTCTTTTTATATCCAAACCAAAACCAAACAGCGGAGTTCCTTTTCCCTCGTTTGGGGACCAATTCCTCCTCTGTTGGTTCGACGTTTGTTGTGCACTCCATCCCTACGACCATGCTACCACTAGCGGAATCCATAACTAGCTCTCATGCAAATGGAAAACAGTGAGCAGTCAGCCCCCATGGTCAACAGTCAGCCGTAAAGGAGTTTGTGTCGTAAAATGCTGCCGAAAGCAGCAACGCAGCTGCAGTTACATTATCTGAGCAATTACAGCCCATACACGTTAAAATTACGATAAAAACGATAGAGGACTGTATCGTACGATAGACATTTTTCTATCGTTTAACGATATATATCGTACTATCGCACAGCACTAGATGTAACCATGTACAAACATTTCTGTGTCCCAGAGATTTTGGTTATGCTTTGACCTGTACATGGATGAAACTTTTTCTTATAAACTGGTCCAGTTGCTGTCCCAGCAAAACGTTAACATAACTGTAATATAGTTTCACAGTATGTAAAATGTTTGTGTTGTGAAGACCAAATCCTCACCTTGACCACAGTGAGCAGACCCTCGTTGGTGGTTGGGTCAGTGGGGATGGAGAATCGTCCGGTGGGGTCTCCAGCGATAATGCGATACACAGCACTCCAGGCTGGAGTGTGAGGCTGGTCTTTATCCGTCACAGTCAGGTTAGCAACGATCACATTCACCCTGTTCTCATGAACCTCCCCGAAGAACTGACAGAGACAGGCAAAAACACAGACTCGCTGATGATCTGCTGCATTTTTACTGGGAAATGAATTCATGGAGACCAAGGTGGAAATGATTGCTTGTCTCAGGCCAGATCTAGGAGCTGCTGTTTCCTTAAATAAAGAGCACATTTCCCACAAACACTGCTCCTTCTTGTCCAATGTCAGGGGTGCAAACTTGTCAGGGGTTAAAAAGCGATGCAACTGATGTGGTGGACCAGTGTAGTGGACTAATGTGATGGGGCCACCACCCCATTACATTAATCCACGACATTGTCCACTAGACCACTACACTGACAAAGACCCCCACCCCCACCAGGGTGGGGTTTTTTGCTCTTTACCGCTATTGCCATTGCTGTGAGGTCAATATAAACACATGGCCTAGATATTATATATATAAATTGATTACAGAAAATCTGTAAAAGATATTTTGGTGTCAAAATGGCAATTTTTGCCGAAATGTGAGAAGTTTGCATCCCCAAACCAGTTTGTCTTAACTGAGGAAGATAAACATATTGGACATTTTACTGGCTTTTTGCACCTCCACCATCTGCCACTGCCAATAAGTACTCAGAGAGTTTTAGTCTCAGAGCCATTACATTTACTCTTTGTGTGTGTGTTTGAGTGTGTGTATGAGCCTACTGTGTCTGTGGTGAATTCCGGGGGGTTGTCGTTGATGTCAGTGATCCTGATGACAGTGGTGGCAGTGTTAGACAGGCCGTAGGTTGGGTTTCCCTCCATATCTGTAGCCTGGATGATCAGTGTGTACTGGGTGACTTTCTGGAAACAGACAGAGAAACAAGGCGGTCAAACATTGCAGCAAAGGTTGTAGTTAGATATAAATGTAATTTAAGTGTCCTGTCAAAGCACCAGTCAGTACTGCTTAACAATAGCACTAATGACTGTTAGATTTAACAGGGGTTCTACATATCTCCGGGGTAAAGTTAATTACCCTTTTAATACCCACATTTGGTGTGTGTCAGATAAAATTTAATGCCTCATATGATAAAATGAAAGATTTTTTATTGGTAACTTACAACAACAATGTCAACATTAGTGTGTGTGTATATATCTATATGTACATATATAGACAAATTCAGTTGACAGGTCCTTCTTGAGTTTAGAAACAACAGTTTCACAAAATAACTCCAGATAAACTCAAGCTTTGTTCTTATACTCGTCCTATACTTAAGTCACCTGATGATTAAAGATCCATCTCCATGACAACTAAGCAAACTCTATATGCAGACAGATACCTTGAGATGTGGTTAAAAGCTCCAGAAGAAGCTAGTGACCTTAAGAGTATTTTGTCAAAAGGACCCAAGCAGTGTTAAAGCAGAATCCTCCATTTGGCAAGCTACTAATTGTGTATCTAAGAACATACAAACTTAAGAAATGCAGAGGGCAGATTCGATTTATTTCAAGCCCATAAACAAATCCTAAAAAAATGTAATTATTGTGGACTGGCGTGACAGCGGCACAGCCTCAGAACAGACAGAACGTTCTGTAGGATCTACTGATGTAAGAATATCCTTAAAAAAAAAAAGCTGCAAGCTGTCTTTACACCGCAGGAAAAACTGCAGGCTCTCACAGGCTGAGAGGCAGCTGCTCCATATGGGTTTAGGGATGAGCCTTACAAAGTGTCCACACACACACACACACACACACACACACACACACACACACACACACACACACACACACACACACACACACACACACACACACACACACACACACATACCTCCCGATCAAGGCCTGCTGCCACAGTAATGATGTCACCAGTTTTGTTGTTAATGGTGAACATGTTGGAGGAGGGGCTCTGGGGATTCTGGGAGAGGATCTTATATCGCAGCATTCCGTTGGCAGTTTTTGGATCATCTTTGTCCACTGCTGTCACTGTCATCACAAAGGAACCTGGAAACACACGGTGGGTAAACAGACGTGTCAGTGATGAGGATTATATCCAAAAGCATGTTAGAAGTGTTAGAGTCAGAATGTGTGTATGTGCGTGTGTGTGCTGGTACCAGGCTTGGATCCCTCGGGTACTGAGCCATTGAAGGTGGTGTGTGTGAACTCTGGTCTATTGTCATTCTGGTCTATGACGTTGATGACGATGTCGATGGGGTTCTCCACCTGATTTCCATTGAGGTCCACAGCGTGGGCTCGCAACTGTACACAGACATACACGCAGGTTTAGTGGTGGAGATAAGGCCACTTTTGACATGAATGTAGCCTAAGAAAATATTAAATCAGTGTTCTCTGATCACATGTACAACTCTCTTTTGTTAGAGACTTCCCTTCCATTAAGACCAACTCCAGAGGTAACAAACAGCACTGACAAAAGAAGTGTCAAAAGAAGTAAAATACAAGAAGTCTGGTCAGGTGTTGTGTACTAGCTTGCTGAAATTGGTGGCAAAATAAACCAATGGATTTGACCTGCTGGTGGCACTGCATGAAAAGTCGGGGTATTATTAAAGTTACTGCAATTTATCCTGTGGGAAATTCAAAGAGGACATATTAAAATAATGAAAACTGCTGAAAAGAATGCTAAATGGCAACCTTTACAGAGCAATGAAAATATGTCAAAGAACTAAACATTCAGTTTTTATGGAACATCAATGACCACAATTTTGATCTGAAAATCACAAACTTATTTTATAATAATAATATCTTTGCTTTTCCCAATCAAAAGCAGCAGGAGAGGTATTTATTTTGTATAAAACGGTCAGAGATGCTGAATATAGCTATTGATCGGCTCTGGGTTGTCAATAAATCATTCCACTGCAGCAAACTGTATGTAGCATCTGTATCAGGCTCCCAAAGAGCCAAACGCTTCCCTCATGAATAAACATGCCGGCCAAATCCCAGCTCCTAGCTCTGACAACTACATCTAATCACATGCATATTCATCAGACGGCTTAAATGAAAATCACCCTGCTGCGACTCCAGATTTCCACTCCCCTGTGTGAGCTGTGTGTGTGTGTGTGTGCATTCCTACAGATCAAAAGGTTAGTCTCTGCTCTCTGAGGTGGATGTGACTGTATTAGATATAGTGAGCAAACACCAAGAGTCTTTTTTTAAAGAATGTCTTTTCCATCTCAGTGTATGAGAGCGAATATATCCAGGAGAGAGTAGTGACAGCAGAGATGAAAATAAAAATGAGTGTGGGGGGCTGTGACATGCAACCAAGATGGTGAGACAGACTGAGAGCAGATTCACACATCAAGTGAAGCAGGAGCTAAATCATTTGAAATGCAGTCATTTTCTCAGTACACATAGACTGTGTGAGTGTTAGGGCTGCTGTTAAACTGCATTTTACAATCCAGACCAAGCAAACTCTGTGCTCCAGCACATTCAATACGAAATAAAATAATGGACTCTACATCAAAGTGACAAGACTCAGCTTTCATTTGAGTAAGTTTACGTTAACATAGGATGAAACTATGTGGTAGATAGAGACACAGTGCCTAAACTGCAAGGGTTCCAAAGTAATTGGACATTTGGGTACTCAATGTTTCTTAGGCAGCTGTGTGTTGTTTCAACATTAGTTCATGCACAAAAGTCTGTCAATCTGAGGAGTAAAGAGGCGACCATGCAAGTGAAGAAGCTGATAATGTGGTTAAAAAAAAGAGATATCAAAGGTAGTTGGTTTGCAAAAATCAACAGTTGGATACTTTCTAAGGCGCACAGAAGAAAATGAGAAAATGGCAAACAAGCATGGAGCTAAGTCATGTGGATGAAAAAAAATAATTTGCACAATAATTAGCTGGAGGACCCAAACCTCAGAGGATTCACCACTAGATGCAGACCCCTGGTAAACCTCAAAAACAGAAAGGCCAGGTTGTAGTTCATAAAAACTCTTTTCATATTGTGAGCAATATTCCATCACTGCAGTAAAATCTAGTATGATTTGTTCATTGTTACTGAATAAATGTATTTAATGCTTTTCCTAGTAACTACTAGTCTCCTACTAACAAGTCCTGTGTGTGTATCCAAACCCTGATATATCATATTCCTCTGTGCCATAGAGCTCCATTGTCGCTAGGGCTGAGTATCATTCAAAAATTTTTGATACCGATACCGAGACCTTGCCTTTGATACAGATTCCTGAATGATACTTTCTTCAATGCCAAATTTTTAAAAAATCTATTCTAGAAAATCTACATTACACATAAATTTGGTTTTATTTTTCAGTTGCTGCACTTTTTCATTCATACATGCATGGAAAATGTGAAAAGTAAAAAATGAAAAAAGTACAATGTAACAAATGTAACCAACACAATGAACCAGTGCAAATAGTTTTCAGTGCAAAATTAACAGTTTCAAGTCAGTATATTAGGCTTACCGCGGCATACCATTACATCACTCAGCAATTCTTCTTTAGAAAAATCAGCATGTCTGCTTTTTCAAGATAACTTGTAGCCAAGTCAGAAAGCATTGGCAGAGTGTCGTTCATGCCTATACATATTTTGCATTGTGCACTGTTAGCGTCAATGCTGCTAAAATGGAGCCATGCTCCAGATCTTTTCTAGATTTTTTTTTTCTGATCTTTTCCACATTTTACACGGACTGAGGTTGGAAGAATGCGCGCGACGCAACAGCTTCGCGTGAGCTACGTAACTCAAATGTAGCTGACAGCTTCTCGACAGGTGAGCTACGTAGCTCAAGCGAAATTCATGTAAAATGTGGAAAAGATCTAGAGCGTGGCTTTGTGGGCAGGGCGTAAACTAGTGTTTTTCCTGGATGACTGGACACAGGCAATCACCAGCACCTTTGAGCTTGGCACGTCAAACATGCTGCAAGCTTATTGGCTCACTGACACTGACGAGATTAACCCATTAGGTATCGAAATTTGGTATCGAACTAAATGACATTTTTCGATACCCGATAGTATCGAGGCGATTTGGACGATACCATAGGAAGTATTGATTTCGATACCCAGCCCTAATTGTCGCCCAAACAATGTTCAACAATGTGTGTGCGGCTGTGGCTCAGGTGGTAGACCTGGGTTGTGCACTAATCTCTGGGATGGCAGTTTCAGATATTAGTGCAGTCCATTTACCATTTAAAGACACATCAGTGAGCCACACTGTAGGACTGGGTGACAAGTTCCTTCATTACTGCCCGGATGTGGTCCATGAGTTGTCACTTACCTGTTGTGTATTTGGTTGCCTTACTCCCTGCCTTTGTGTTCTTTCCCACCTGTGTGATTGCCTGCCCTGCCCCAGTTAGTTTAACCTTTTCCCTGCTACCCTTGGGAGGTCCTGTGTATTGAGGTCTGCCAGTTCGTGCATGTAATCTTGCTTTTTTTTGTAGTTATTAAAGTATCTTCACTAAATCTGCCCGTCTTTGGAGTCTGCTTTTGGGTCCAAACTGCCCTGTGCCATGACAATTATAAAGAATGTGGGAACTGACAGCAGAGTGACAACAGTGATCTTTTTCAAAGTCTCTGGAGAGTAGCTGCTGTTAGACAGAAGCCAGTGAGCATGCCTGGGAACACAGGTCTGTTTACAGAGCTTTTCTAGCTTGTAGTGCTACATATCACAACCGTTTCACTTTGGACTTTTTCAGGGTTCTGTACCTGTGTGAGTTGGAGTATTCAGAAGAAGAAATACAAGAGGCGTGCTGAGTGGGAAAGACTGAGGGCGGCTTGCGTTACCCCATCTGACTGATAGTGAGGCTCTAAGCACCCCAAACAGAGCTATGGGAGACTGGCTGTGCAGCTGCAGTGAGTGTTAAGGCAACACCAGCTGAGGCAGCATGTAGATACTGCAATGAATGGGACACTAATCTGAGCTGACACTGCAGGAGCTGCAAGATGGGAGAGACCAGCATGAATTTTGATGTGTCACACACACACACACACACAACCACCTGGACTTCACAGGACACCTCGGGCCCAGAGTGATGGAGAATTTCTTCAGGATGGACAAAATAAAAATTACAGAAAAACTCAGGATCTGAGGGGGTGAAAGTGGATAATTTTGTGGTCCAGACATTCCCGCAGCCAGCTGCAGAGCACTTAGGTTTTTAATGCTAACTTTACACGAAGGCAAAGGAAAAAATGGAGATTGAGAATACATTCATTCATGGTTTGGATCTTATCATGTGTTTTGTTGGCAATACGAGAAATACAGAAAATGACCAGCCATCTTCTTCAAGTGGAAAAACTATGGCAATTGTGAGCACGTCATCACTGTAGTTCTGTGCCCTTACTACACTCCAAGGTTCCTGTGGTATTTTAACCAGGGTCTTAGTCATTCTCTGAGACTAAACTCTGACCATACTCATGTTACTGCAGCTCAACTTATTTTTAAACTAAACTTTAGAACCAAGTTTTATCCTGCAATCTTCCTTTTTTTCACTTTTTCTTAAAGAATATTTTAAATTTGAGGTTTTTTATTGTCCTGTGCTCTTTACCAAGAACCCTGTGAGGTTCACTGTAGCATAGTGTTTTAGGTTTGAGGTGCAGCAGAAGTGAGAGGAGTAAGTAGCATGAAACTAAAAACAGACAAGCATGATCTTTCCTGTCTCTATAAATCCAAATGTAGGGTGTTGAGACATGAAAAGTATGTGTTGCTGTTGACCTTTGCTGTCCCATAGTAGAGACTCTTACGTGAAAGTTAGAGATGTGCTCTCTGTCCAGAGGCTTGGTGACAGACAGCTGGCCTGAGATTGGGTTGATGATGAAGATGCCTGTTGGAGGCTGGTCGGCCCCAGGGCCCGTCACACTGTAACGCAGCATCCGGTTCTTATCCCGGTCTGAGCGGATCTGAAGAACAATAAAGATAAATAACAATGTGATATTTAAGCATGAAGCAATTTCATGTTGGATGTTTGGGGGCAACTTAATCTAACAAAAAAAATCAAAAGATCAAAAGTCCACATTGACGTCAGTAATTCAACCAAGGGATTAAAATGCAGACCATGAACTGCAACGTCTCAGATTCAACCTTGACCACGGATCTCTGTTACATCTCTCTCTATTGTCAGCAACAGATGCTTTAAAAAGTCTTACTTCTTACTAGCTTGAGGAGCTTTCAGTAGCATCTCAAGGCTCTAGGGGTGTGCTCGATTCATCAATTCAAAGATTAATCGTGACGCGACGATTCAGAATCGATTCATAAATGTTCAAAAATTGATTCTTTTAATAACGGTAAGAGTGCAGTGGTTGGAACGAAAAAAAAATTTTGTATGCGTGCCCCCCCCCCCAAGACATATTATAGGGTCCTATGATTTCCGCGATCACTGAATCACGGAATTGGCCGACAAACAGAATCTATAATCTAACACAGAATATCGTGGAATTTGACATAATTTGAGTGCAATGCTGTTTTCGTGTGGAAGAGGAACTTGTGTCAGGGGAAAACTGCACGGAAGGAAGCAAATCTGGGTGGCACAACAAGCCCCTTCCACAGACTAAGCCTCTCCCCCTTCAGAACAATGTAAGCATGGCGAAGTGGCTGCCTACGGCTCTGTCTTCGCTGGCGAAAAAACTGCGAAACTCGACGCGAACTGCTCAGCTCTGTACTGGGGGTTAGTGTCAAGTGTTGCATATTCTGTCAACACTCCGTTGACTGGAAACATACGTGCACAGTGACCATATAGTGTCCAAAATCCATATGAGAAACAATCTGGCTGACATGCACATACAGTAAGATGTAAAAGGATTACTTTCTGGACATGTAAATCAAGATATCAAATTGTAATAGAAGTGGAAATATTGTCAATTTCCTTTCGTTTTTTTTTTCTTTTCTTTTTTAACAGATATTTTTTAAATTTACATTTTCATAATGTCATCATCTGCCGCTTATCTGGGTCCAGGCCCAGGTTGCGGGGGCGACTGCCGCCCAGTCCACAATGCACCAAAGTCCTATGGCACCTCTACGGGTGGTGAGCCCATTGGAGGTGGTGCCGCCCAGAGGGGGATTCAAACCCATGATCCTGAGAGATTGAGTCTCATGCTCTACCAACTGAGCTAACCAGGCAGTCATGTTCATCATAAATAATATAATCAAATCAGAGTTATGTCAGTACAGCCACACAATATATATTTTTAGTATTATTATTATTGTTTTTAACCTACATCAATAAATGAAACAGACATTTAGAACTACATGTGCGAGCTAATGTTTTTTTCTTCTTTTATCAGAGGAGCTGAAAACTAATACTTTCTTGTGGATGTTGTCTTCATTGATAGATGCAACTACTCAACAGTTAATTTCTATTTTATTTGTGTACATTTACATTAAAAAGAAAAGATAGAGATAAACGTGCTTTACTTCAATGAATGGATATTTAAAAAATATACATTATTTTACAAGTAACTACAGAGTGAGAAAAGAAACATTCTATGTTGGAAAAAAAAGATTAATCGATATGCATCGATAATCGGTGAATCGTTGAATCGTAGCACTGTGAATCGTAATCGAATCGAATTGTGAGCTGACTTAGATGGCACACCCCTACAAGGCTCCATACTTAGGAAAACTGAGCCAACTCCATTTGCCAAATTCATACCATGAGATGCAGCTGAAAGGTCTGAAAGGCAGTTGGCAAAACTCTTTAGCTCATATCATTCAGTCACATTCTCACAAATTTATTTCATCTGTAATGTATCAGCAGTAATGTTTGATTGACAAACAGATCTTGTACGCAGCCAAGGGACGCGCAGTTCTATTTTTAATTCCATCTGGCTGGCTAAATAGGATTGTTGCTAATTCTGTTATGCTAGGCTAGCACCATTGTTACACTAGTCTTCCCACTGTCCAAGTATCACTGATAGTCTTTGTCATTAGCAAATAGAATTAGCATGGCAAGGTAGCTAAATCATTTAAGTTTGCTGTGCTATGCAAAAGGGACAGTGACCGCAACCAGCTAAAATAAATGTAAACAAAAAAATCCTACAGGGACCATCACGCAAATTAATAGGAAACGTACTGAGGCTGATTATATACTGCTCCGGATTTACTGAGGTCATGCTATTTGTGACTGTTGGTTTTGTGGGGAAAACTCCTCTTTAAAGCAGGTGTAAACACAGCACAGATTTGCAGGAGCTAAAGGAAGGTTGCAGTGGGGGAAAGAAACACACCTTAAATATAGACTAATGAACCACATTATCTGATTAACAAATAGTGGACAGATGTTTTGGTTGAATGTCAGTATCCCCTCCCTCTGGTTGCAGTACTGTGTCCCCCTCATGATTTATCATATCCTATACTACTCCTTTCTGTATACCATTAATGTGTTTATCATTACTATTATTATCATTTTCATCATTTTATGAGTCATCTTTTGAGTTTTCTTAAGGGGACTCGGCTGAAGTAAATATTGTGTAAATATTGTAAGCAAAGTCATTGCATTATTATTTTTTAGATTGGCGAGCTCACTGAAATCCCACCTCTGAACATTGCTTTTGAGCTCTCCTTCACTTGAGTGCGTCCAGAGGGAAGTACCTTATTCAGTCCATGGACTGACTGCATTGCAAGCTGCTTTCATAAACTAGGAGCTGAGTATGCCTAGATTACTGCCTCAAACTCCATGACTCATGTGAACAGCTCCATTTTCTCTGTAAATCTTAATGTCTAGAGATTTAAACATTGGATGTGGCGTCCCTCAGGGGTCAATTCTTGGTCTGCTGCTTTCTCAGTTTTTCACATCATCCAAAAATACAAGATGTGTTGCACAGTAATGCACTTAAACACTTTTGTCCCTGCTCCCACGACACCTGAATCAGCTTCCAATGAACTGTAAAATTCACTTTGTCCTAAAACCTCTGCATTACCTTGCTTCACAGTAAGTCCCTGACAGGCTCATCGGAGGTCAACTGGTGCAGGCCCCTCTGTGTATCGCACGGGTTAAATACAAAGTTGGTGAAGCTGCTTTTAGTTTTTTATGCTCCCAGCTGTTGGACTGCTCTGTCAGATTACATTAGGTCGGCCTCAGCGTTAACATTTAAAAGCAGACTAACAACATTCCCTAGTTTCATGTTCGTCTGATTGGCTTTATTTTGGTGGAGACGTTTTTTTTTTTAAATAGCATTTGATTGTTTTAATCATTGTTAGGGTTGTGTGTATATATATGTGTGTGCCTTTCAGGTTCTTTGCTATTTCGTGAAGCACATTGTGTTTCCCTTGAAATTAATGCACCATATAAATGTTGTTTGGCTTGTTTTCTTGTTTTATGCAGTAGTCAGTGAGGGGTCCTCACAAGTACTGTTAGACAGGCTTGCTTTTGTGTGTGTGCTTTTGTTTGTTTGTGTGTCTGTGCGTGTGTGTCTTACTCTGACTAGGTCCTCGGGGAACTGTCCTCGTGAGTTCTCGGGGACGTTGATGGGCGGAATGACCCAATCCCTCTTCACGCGCCTCAGAGTGCCATCGCCCCTGACAACCACACTGCGCCATGGAGACAAGATCTCTGGTACCCGCTGAGTCAGTGTTGCATCACTGGGCTTTACCTGCAGAGACAGTAAACAAGCCTTGTTTAGTGGACCACACACACACACAGCATAGTGGAGTAGCAGAGCCATCCTGCTGAGAGGGCTTGGTGACTCAGGGTATTTCTGACCTCATTCCGGTGGCTTGGATTAATGCTCTCATTATAGCCCGTCTGATAAATGACCACCACCTGTCACTGTGTGTGTGTATGTGTGGGTGTGTGTGTGCAGCGCAGCTACAGATCTGCATGACTGGTCAGTGAGCAGCTACACAGCAGGGTTCACAGGAAACGATAAGAAAAAGGAAGCTTCTCGTCTTCTCTGCCCTCCCACCTTTCACCTGTTGCTTGTGGGGAGTTCAGGTCCTGACCTTGAAGGCAGGGGGTTTCTTTTTAAGCAGAAATAAAATAAATCTTTTGTCGTCCATCATTAGCTTAAAATATAAAGAACTGAATCTGAGTCATCCATGAAAGCTATCCACGTGAATTTCTAACAATACAAACAGAAGATAAAAAATTAAATGAAATAAAATAAATTAAAATAAATACTAATCAGCAGAGCAGTTAGTGTGTGTCTCTTTAGTGTTGCTGTTGTTACAGTTTTCTAACATTCGCTAAAGAATTCGATTCGGATCCTTTCTACTTTGCCATTATTTTGCTTGTTTTTACGCTACTGTCAACGAAATGCCACATTTCCTATGAGACGTTTCACATTAAAAGCCTACCAGGAGGGGCACCCCAGTCGATCTACTAATGCTACCAAAAAAAGATGTCAAAAATATAATCTTAAAAAAGGAAAGAGAAGGATTACATGTTTTCTGGAAGAAATAGCAAAGTATAGTACGATTCTTGTTTTATAATAATGCTATGGAAATATACATTGCATTTAATTACGTAAACAGTAAACGGGGTGGCTAGCACTGTCACCTTAGAGCTTGAAAATTTTAGGCTTGAATCTATCACAGAGCCCTACACCCTGAAAAGGTCTACAGTGGTGGAAAAAAGTTTTTGGACACCCTTAAAATTTTACTCAAATATTATCATGAAATATTTGCAGAAAAATCTTTTTTGTATTTCACATGGTTGGCTGCATCAGACAGACACAAACAAAACAAATGATTTCTTTTGCAGCCAAGTTCTACTGTACTCGACCTGGATGCGTGGCAAGGGGCATTATCTTGCTGAAACATCCAGTTTTGACCTCGACGGAACAGTGCACGTGCAGAAGGGAACATGTGGGTTTCGAGAATGGCACAATACTTAGCAGAGTTCAATGTGCCATCACAGACAGTGAGGTGACCAACGCCAGCAGCACTCATACATCCCCAAACCATGATACTGCCTCCACCATGCTTGACAGTAGGTACTGTACATGCTGGAGATAATGCCTCATCTGGCCTTCTGCGTACCCTCACATTAGCACGAGGAGCATTAAGCTGGAAACTGGACTCATCTGACCACAGAATCTTCTTCCATTTCCTGGCTGTCCAGTTCTTGTGTGCTTGGGCCCAGCGGCGCCAAGCTAACCTCTGCCTCTCGTTGATCAGGGGCTTCTTAACAGCCTTGCAGGACCTTAAGCCATGATGTAGGAGTCAGCCACGCACAGTGTGGGTGGAACACTGGACACCAGTTTGGTTTGACCACTGCTGCTGAAGCTCACATGATGTCATTCAGCAGTTTTCCCTGCACATGTGGATCAGGATGCTCTCATTTCTCGCTGAAGACACTCTTGGATACCCAGATCCTGGTTTGTCTTCCAAGCTGTTTGTTTGTTTATATTTCTGCAGTGTGTATCCAACTGCTGAGGGACTGCACCTGCAGTTTCTGGCTATCTGGCGGCAGCTGTACCCTTCCTGGCTGAGAATCTTTATCTTTTTCTTGTGTCAAGTTCCTTGATTTAGCCATTTTTGATCTGAAGAACTTTCAAATGTGTGGCTTTATATAGACACAAAGAACCCTAACAAAAATTGTCTTCAATAAAAAGGATGATCTTCATTAGTGGGTCAGTGGTACCACAATACTCAAAAAAGTATTTTTATGGAGCTAATAAATTGGCTGTTTTTAGGATTGGTTTAGTATTGTGGCTGTGACTGTACAAAAACAAACTGCACTTGGAAACTTAAGAGTGATTGTTAATTTAATATATTACAAATGCATGAGGTGTCCGAAAACTTTTTTCCACCACTGTATAGAGATAAACAACCATAGGTTGAATGACAGGGCTGTTTAGCCCCACAGTCAGTCAGGACTGGCTCCAGCACCCCCCTGCCATGACCCTTAAGAGTATAAGCAGTATAGATAATGGATGGATGGACAACATGTAAACACAGACAGCAATAAAACAGAACCAGAGGAGGCCTCTCACCAAAATATGTTGAAATATTCTTAGTAAACCAGAAGTAAAGGCTTACCATAATTTAAGCCTAGCAAAAGCCTCTTTGCAGCTGGGATTCATACGTTTGTGATTTAAGGTATATTTTGCATATGGCAGAATTTGCTGGCCAGCAGAGTCTAAGCTTCAAGGGACAAAGACTCCACACTTAAAATACATGAAGGGAGGTGTCTGATGTGTCAAGCACAGACTGACTTCACTGACATCTGGAGCTTTGAAGGGGCTGTAAATGTGATGACTGTTTGTCTCACTCTTCATTTGATAACCACCCCTAGCCTCTCTCCGGTGAAGGGCACAGCGCTGACACTGCTCCCTTGGCAAATGACTGGTTGTTAACCGCCACGCCAGCTCCTCGAGTGTTTTCCTTATGAAGGATTGCTGACAGCTTCTTTCACCCTCTGTGATTCTCCTCCTCGCCGACTGCAGCAAGCGATACTGATAGCAGCTAAAGCATATGGCAGCCGGCTATTTCTGGGCTGTTTAGAAGAACAGCCAATCAAGGCCAGTGTCTTGTCTAAATAACATGCAGAGGGGCCTTATTATCACTGTTGTGCACAAAACAAACTAACAGATGGCTGTTTGACTCACTTTGTCTCCGCAATCAGTACTTGGCTAACCTCAGACGCCTGCTGGGCTGAAAAAGCTGTGATTTTTATATCTGCACATAGTTCATCCAACATTACTGAAGCCGTGGGGGGAAATAACAGCCCGTCACACTCAAGACTGTTTAATGATCCTGCTTGTCAAAAATTACGGCTCTCCCTCAGAAGGCTTCGCGCGTGCGCGTGCACACACACACACACACACACACACACACACACACACACACACACACACACACACACACACACGCACACACTCACTGGCATCCAGGTATGTATTAATGCTGTCAGGCTCTTCATGGTAATGGACTCATGATTATTTAAGTATCTAATGACTCAGTGTCAGTCCATCTTTGTGCACTGTATGTTTATGTAGAGACAGTGAGGGCTGTGGACAGTGGATGAACAACACTGTCTCTGAACGTAACAAAACATTATAAAGAGATTTATTATTAAGAGAGATTTATAATTGATTTATTTGTTACATAACACATTGTCAACCATCCATCCATTCTCAATACTGCTTATCCTCTTAACACAAATGAACACATTCATGATGTCATTGTATCATATTCACAGTAATTTGAAAAATTTGTGCAGGAAGCTATCTCACTAAAATATTATTTAATATACTTAAAAAGGGTAATAAGACGTGTTCTCTTAATTCAATTAAACAATTAATGTAAAAACAAGACAATGAGGAAGCTGGCTTAGTGCAAACTAGGGTTGGGCAACATGTTAAAATTTTCCAACTAGCCATTGTTGGTCCAATGTCGCGATTGCTGAAATATTTGCACAATTGAGATTACTTTCGTTTTAAACCTAAACCAACTAGCAAGCCAAAGGACCCAAACACAGGCATTTGCAGCCCTTGCAAACGTCAAGTGCCGGCAAAAGATTCTAAGACTGCAAATTTACACAAGCATTTGCAAATATACCATCCTGCTGAGCACACTGTCACTGTCTGCTATCACAGAGAGCGGCAGCCCCCTCATCTGATCACTGGACGAGCCCCGCTTCAACAACCCAAAATCCAGGGTGAACATCTATCCGACACTATTTGAAAAAAATGTTTGATGAAGTCAGGTGTCAACTGAAGGACACCTCCACTTGCAGTTTTTAAAGGGATAAACAGGTGGGGGGATGTGCTATTAAAGGATCAGAATGCACAACTGTACATACCAATTTCTCAAATACCGTTTATGATTTGATTAATACCAATTAATTGGACAGCAACCATTAAAGTTGGCTTGACTGTCACTCGGTCACTGCCCTGTTTTGTGGAAGATGGAAATCAGTGCAACAACTTCGTATTAGTGCACATCTTGAATTGCGCCCTAAAGGTTAATTATTTACTGAATTGAATCATGATCATTAAATTATCAGAACAAAATGACAAATATCACCAAAAATACTGCCTCAAAAAAAAAAAGAAAAAAGAATTGCCCGACCCTGCTGCAAACCAAAAGCTTTGAATGAAGAAGCTTTTTCTGGTTAATCACAGTAAATAAGTTGTGATGACAACTACAACTTCACATGACACAGTTCTGTACGTCCACACCAGTTTTACCTGTTCAGGTCTTGTGCTGTTGGCACTGGGACGGACATAGAGGTGCACTCTGGCCTTCCAGACCTGTTTGGACCGCAGGTCTTGAGCATAGACCACCATGAAGACATTCTCCTTTCCCGCCAGGCTGAGGTGCCGCAGGGCGTAGACCACACCATCCTCACTCACCCTGAAATCGGAGGAATTTCTAACCTCGAACCACACCTTCCCACCACCACAGTCCATGAAGCTCACTGTGGAAGAGAGAAAGACAGGGACAGATGTCAGTCATCTGTGCGTGTGTGTATGTGTGTGTGTGTGCGTGTGCACGTGTGCCGCATTGATAAGGTTAGATGGCACCTAGCAGCCAGGTCACAGGGTGTTGTCAGGCTAATTTTTAAGGTATTAAAGGATGCACAATACAAAAAAGAAACAAAAAAAAACAAAAAACAAACGTCTTTGGTTTGAATTCAACACATAATGGAAAATATATTCACCCTAAAGGTGTTGGGAGGGGTTGAGGTTAGAGCTCTGTGCAGGCTTTGTGCACCAGGAAGTTGTCATGTTGAAACACGGCCTGTTGACCCTAAGTCAAAAACATACTACTGTCTAAAATATGATTTTATATTGTTGTTTTACGATTCTCAGTCATTCAGGTCATGGTATATCTTAGCTTTAGACCTTTTTTTCCTTCTCTCCAGAGGCTTCTTCAGTCAGAAGCATCTCACTTCTCATTCATTTGAAAGAGTCAGACCATTAACAGTGGGGGGCACCAACAACACTCCGGGAAAAATTGAAACCTTGCTGCATCACAACGTGACGTCATCCAGCAAGCTGTTGCAGCAGCCAATCACGTTTGTCCAAGCACAGATTCCCCAAACTGCCTCCCTGTTCACTTAAAACAGTTTATCAATTTAAGATTTAGAGTCACCCATTAACCTAATCTGTATGTCTCTGGACTGTGTGAGGAAGCCAGAGTACCCAGAGGGAACCCACACACGCATGGGGAGAACATGCACAGAAAAGCCCCAGCCCAGAATCGAACCTAGGACCATCTTGCTGTCAAGCAACAGTACTAACCACTGCACCCTGCTACAGATATTACACTACAAATAAATACATCTAATTCAGCTGAGTTTATTTTTAATGGTGCAATAAAAGTTGATTTGAAATGTGCCTGATGGCTGGATGGAAATAGCACTTCTGAAAGAAAGAGAGAGGAAAACAAAGCAAGGGTGACTGGAACAACTAAGCAGACATTGTGGTGAGCAGTGATAAGAGCTGCTGTGATTCCCTGAATGTGTGTGTGTGTGTTCATGTTGTATTCCTGGCCACAAGAGTGCAGAGAGTTGGAAGTCAAATGACTGCACTTACTGATTTTCCACATTTCATAGATATAAATGCGTATTTATCTATTTATAATGTATCATTTTCAGACCATCAGCCAATCACGTTCTCCTTTTTGTCATACTTTTGTCTGAAAGTCACGCTTTTTAAATATTTCAGCATAAATATTTCCAGTCAAAGCCTCAGCTCTAAACACAACATTTAAATCATAGCAAACAGAGAGTCTTCACTGAAACCAGCTGAGCTCTGATACGTCTGCGAGATCTCGCATAAACTCACATCATGTCTGGTTCACTTTTCTTTTCTTTCTATTTTCACGTAAAAAAATTGAAAGAGTTTTCAGCCTCTGGGCCTCATGATGATGATGAATCAAATCAAACAAGCAGAAAAGGCAAAATCCTTTTCTGGTCGAGCTGTTGACCGTCTACATGCTTTGACAGGGTGGGAGTCACTTTGCTTTAACCCACTGACAGTGTTCTGCAGTACTGCATGGAGATAACACTGTTTTCATTTTCATATAATAGCAGGAAAACTGTTGGATTTAAAAGAAAACTGAATTGAAATGAATTAATATTAAAATATTTGATAGGACAAACAACATTCAATAGAATAGTGTAATCAATATTACACTATTTAATTGATTCTTCCCACTGAAGCTGAAATTATGATGATGTTTGTCCTGAGGAGAGGGAACCGGCCTGTTAAAATCAACACATTACACTAGCAGTCAGAATTTTTAGAACACCTCCATTTTTCCATTTACATAGTGTAATGTCTCAGTATTAACTATGAAATTACATAGTGAAATTGAAGGATACAACAAATAAATAATAAAGATGAAAGAAAAAGGGAATCACAGAATCTTATATCCTAAATTTAATCTAAATCTCTGACTCATCCAGCAGCTGAATGTAATGTCAATTTATCATATAACCATATACTCTTTTATCAAGCATTTGTATATTCTCATGAACTCGTATATTCAATTCTGGGTGAAGTACATACAACATGACCTGTAGTGGCCTAATGTACTTTGTTTACTGTACTTTGTGAAGACACCTGTTATGTCTCCGGTGCCTCTGAGCACAACTTACACTTTATCTCTATTTATTGACCTTCAGATTATTTTGTCTCCCTGCTATCCCTGCCATCCTGGTATGGGAGAAACAGGCATAAGTACTCTGGGAACTTGTAACCCGGGGTCAGACCTCTGTAGCATTTGGTGCTGCGTGAGCTCTGTCCTTTCTGCAGAAATTGATTACTCTGTAAACCTTATTTTATAATAAAGCATCAAAAGACAATAACTGTCTAAAGAATTTTATTTCACTTCTCATCAGGAGGAAAGTATTTTTCCACCACACTGAACACACTCCAGACCTTCTTTCTATAATGGAAATCAAACATTGCTCAGAAGGTTCATCCGACACTGTTGAGAATGTACTAGTTTGCTTTCCCTTACGAAAGATAAGTCGACCTCAAGTTCACTCAATCACGTAAACTTCATTTCCCAAGTACATTTCCCAAGTAGATACTAGCATACTCGTATCAAAGTAGTTTACTTGTAAGTGTGTTATTTCAGTACTTCTTGGGACTAAATTGATCCACTTTTTAGTTTATAAAAGTAGATTTTTAAGTACACAACCAGTTTACAATTAAGTTTTATTCCGTATTGCAACTACACCTTGAACTATAATACTACAAGTGAACTTTTATATGTGGTTTAAATCCGGAGACTGTGCTGGTGTTCATCATGTGAAGCCACCATCTCGTTCTTTTATTCTTCTAATGGATGAAGCCCTGATTCTAGATAGATAGATAGAAATATACAGAGCTACTTTCTGCAGCACAGTATTGTCCTACACCCTATGATACAGCATCGGAGGGTGTAGTAACACAGTTTGTTCCTGCCTTTGTGCAGACAGAGGGTTTGGAAGTCATCAATTAAAGTTTGGGTCACCTGCTGCAGGAAAACTGTAAGTTAAGATTTCTTAATCCCTGAAAAAGGCCTGTTTCTTTGACAGTTGCATGATTTTTCTTTTCCTTTTTTTACCATCAGCAGCCTGCTGACTTTTGTACCAGTTCAAAATATTCACTGGACTTGAACTGATGAAATTTCAATAAAAACTGGAAAAATGGAGGTGTTCTACAACTTTTGACTGATTGTGTACATGGCAATCCAATCTGTTGAGCTTGCATACTGTTGTTTTGATTATACTTTGGCACAAGCCTTACATCATGATGAGGAAGATGGACAAAGCTTGTACAGGAAAAGAGAACAGGACAGAGGACTAGATACATTTTTAAAAAAAAGAGAGATAACAGGGCCGACTGATAAGATTGTTTAAGATTAGTATGGACTGAATCTACCAGTATTCTTAAATTATAACCTTTTCATGCCTGAAAAGTGAGAAGACCACAGTGTCTTCCTTGGTCTGTTAAGTAATTTCAGAGTGAAGGCCCTGAAAATCACATTTAGGCCACAACGGGGGACACCAAAGCTCTCCGCTGACACCCAGACTAATGAAACAGTTTGAAGGGTTAGCAGTGCCTCAGGGCAGGTGAAGACCGATTGGTTACACGTTTTACAGACTGAAAATCCTCCCCAGCACACTGCAATGATTTCACTGGTCAGACGTTTGATAGAAAAAAAACTTCTGACCAAAAAATCCTGACAAACCAAGTTACTCAAGTAGTAAGGAAACATTAGTTTCAGACAAACTTTGCTATTTACAGTTAAATATGATTTGCATTTGATTAATGTTACTGTAAATACTGATTTCTCTGCGTTGAAGTTCGGAAGTCTCCTCCTGTACAAACTCTCAAAAGACTTACAAGATTTGTCCTGCTCTCCACATGAACTATCAGCACTGTAAAGAAGAAGCTAAATGCTAACAAGTTGAGTTTGCCTGTTGGTGATGACAGTCACATAAAGTAATGCCAGCTTAGTCAGGCTTTCACTGAGGAACCTTACACTGAATTTTGAGCTCAAAGCCAAATAAGAAAATGATGGAAATATTCACATAAATTGAGAGTAAACCCAGCACATGGCATCAAGTTCTTGCAAAATTTAAACATGTATCATACTCCAACCCAGACGCAAACAGCTACAGTCTTGCACTTAGACAGCGAACACACCCACTCCTATATGTGCTACAGTTGTTTCACACCTCACACTGTAGAAAACGTAATGGGGACCTTTTGATGGCAAGAAGAAGAGCTCCTTTGTTCATGGTGCAGACAGTCTGTGTGGTCTCACATTCTGGGTTTCATGCAACCATCTTCCTAACCCTGACCCTTGTGAATCTGGGCAGATGATGAAATTTGCATAACGTGCATGCACATGGCACAAACCATGTTACATTCATAACATTTTTAGTGGGCTGCTTATATTAACTACTGTTGAATGATTTACATCAGTAGACTTGGCATTGAGGTTAAAGCACATTGCGTTAATCTTGTGTCTGCAGGACAATGTGAGCGTCAGCCTGATGCTAGAATTAAACAGGGTTTGGGCGAGCACTGCAGTTCAGCGTGGGGTTTATTTCAGTCACTAGCAACTTTCTGCTCTTAAATTTATTCCATGCATGTTTAAGTGTTTCATTAGATACATTGTGTTGCCAGTCTTGGCAGAAATGTCCTCTTTGCAAATACTGCACCGCAAACTTTTGCGGTGCCTCTATGATGTGTTCATGTAACATTATGGTAGACAGCCTATCACTACCATTACTAGATCTTGGTACAAGCATTCTGCATCCTTACTGGCTCACTGACGCTGATGAGATTTACTCCTTAGGTACTGAAATTTGGTGCCAAATTTTTTGACACTACACAGCATTTAAGCACACTGGAGGCATAAAAGCGTCAAAGTTCGGTATCCAGCCCCACGCCTTGAGCTTAAGGTGCTCCACAGAAGCAGCAAGGTGCCTAAGCCTTTCTATGGCAGGAAAAACCACGAGTCCATAAACTCAATATTAAGACCCGAAAGGTAAAATGTTAAACTGACAAGAAGCTAAGATCAAACCCCACACTCACATGAAGGCACATGTGAACCTGCGCATTTACACAAACACACACTTGAGCAAAAACAACAAAGAAAAATCAACAGGATTAGAGGCTCTCTAGTCAACTTCCATAACAATTTTCTGTCTGCTAAACTCTCACAAACACTGCTTAAGGTTGAGGTTCTCTGCATTCTTCATGCATGCGAGTGTGTTTGTGTGTGTGTGTGTGTGTGTGTGTGTGTGTGTAGTGACAGCTGGGTGTTGCTAGATAAACTCTGTCTAGGAGTGAAGCCAGAGGCCAATTTCCTTCTCTCTGTAATCCCAGCCCATGCAGACGGAGAATTTTAGAGAGTATAATGTTTCATGACTTTAAATTAAATTAAGATTCTCCTGCTGGGCTGTGTCATTTAAAACGACAACTTATCTAAGACATAAGAAATTGACATTTTGTACACTGGGTGCTCGTTTTCTCAGCAGTAGAGATGGGAGGTGTTCTTGGATGTGATGAAACTGGTGTACATGGCACGGTTCACTGTGAGGAGCTAACGTGTTCACATCGCATTGAATGGATATTTGTGATGGCAACGTTGTTATGTTTTAAGATTCTCATGTCACGACTCAAGAAAGTTGCATGACTCCACGACACTAAACACTAAATTCATTAAATGTGGGTTTTATTTACCTTGAATGACAGACTTTGGCTGATGTGAGGCTTCCATTTGTTTTCTCTTTTGGACACATCCATATTTATTAAGCAGCAACTCAGATATATCAGAGCTTTCAGAAAAATCCCGGTCACAACTCAGATTTTGATGTGGGTGCTATTTACACTATTTAAGTCAAGAACAAGTACACAAAAGCCGGATTAAAATTCCAGAACTGAACACTGAAGGAAACTCATGCTTACAGGTAGTGGTGACAGGTCATTAGGGGCAAAAGGGGAAAGGCGCCACCTGCTGGCAGCTGACACAGTGTTGTTTTAGTGGCAATTAGTAACTTAGAAATAAATATAATTCTGGATAAAATCATGACATATGAGCCCAAAGTTAGAAAACAACACATCTGAAGTCTTTGGTAATGAAAGCTGATGGAACAAATGTGCCTGTTGCCATGCTACTAATTGTTTTGAGGTGGTCCTGCTGTGGTCATTTCATTTGATGGAGAAGCAGTTTCCCAAACTTCTCCGTTCTATGAGCTGACATGCAGCAGAAAGAAACCGGTCATTATGTGATAATTGTTGTGGGCGGCTTGAGAAGAACCTGAGGAGACCTTGTTTTTAAAATTCTGTACCATCAGATCTCCTCTCTGCTTTCTTATTTTTCCTATATAATTCAAGTATTCCAACAAAAATTACCTAAAAGATGAAGTATGTGTTGTGCCCCCCACCCTGAATTGAAAACCTTCATGCCAAAAATAATACTCCCTCACTAGTTGAGTGTACATTGTTTCTTACCGCCACCCTGGTTTCACTTGGCAACCACCCCTGCTCAGAAAACCCAGTGCTTCCCAGTGGCCTCAGTGGGGCGGGGCTACTGCATCATGCGCCCACCCAAACCCCCACCCCTCCTGAGAGAGATAACACCAGTACGCATGCAAATTCAATCAGCTACGGCCCTGAAAGGCCAATATGTTGCTAATGAGCGCACACACGGGCAGAGTGAATGCTGAGCTGGAAGACAAAAGCAGTTAGAGCTCTGCAGTCCTCTACCTGCATTACACACTCCGTTAAGGTATTACCGTGTATAAGAAGTGTTTGGCTCAACCACTATCATCACGTGCTGTTCACAGGTCCTTCCATTTACTGATCCACCAGGCCTTCCTGCTCAGCAGCAGGGAAAAAAAATATCTCCTTAAACACACTTCACTCATGGCCACAGTCCAGCAGTCAGGCAGCCTTGCAGAGAAACTGGATTGTTTTCCACTGCAGCTATTCATACATGTTTAATCATTCTGGAAACAGTATATTGACTACGAGATGTTTAATTTAAAGAAACTGACTGAGTGACTGCAGGGGGTTTTCTTTCCCTTTTGGCACAGTTCACAATTAAAAGATTTTCATGTTTGTAGCTTTCATGTTTCTCTGATGCTTTAAATAGTGAGAAATGTACAGACTGGTGATGCATTAAAGGGAAAAAACTGAATAAATGAGTGGAGAAACATAACGGATGCAGATGCTTCCTCAAACTGCATGGTACAACTGTGTGAGAATTGGCCAACTACCAAATCTGCACTCCAAACAAATATGGGGACCCTCCTTCCCTGTGCTACAGTCAGACTGGCCATTGGGCAAACCGGGACAAATCCCAGTAGGCCGACGCATCAGTGGGCTGGCGAACCGTCAAAATATTCAGAAAGTTTCATACTGGCCCTCTCTGTGTACATATCAATCATTGTTACCCATTTTCTAATGACTATTTCCAGCAGGATAATGCTCCATGTCACAAAGATAAACTCTCAAACTGATTTCATGAACATGACTCCCCAGTTTGCCCAGACTACCCAGAAACAGTTCTTTGTGTATACGATAGTAAGACTTTCACGCAGAAGGCTGCAGTTTGCCTTTTCAACCACAATCCTTGTCTAACCATACTTTACTTGCCAAGAGCAAATCCGGTACAAAGAATTTTTAGATGGTTTTAAAAATGCTGTGAGTGTAAGCCTTGATTTCACAGAATCCCAATCGAATATCAACACTCTTTTCTGGTGAAGTGTGAAAATGTAGCTTTAACTCATTTAACTGCTCAAATGGTACATATTCCTAAATAATGTTGTGTTACTCAACAGACACAGTAAACCTAGGGTCAGGCATTCTGATTTCAGTGGTTATTCTGTTCATTCATTTATCTATTTATATGGGACATTGCTATCTTACTCCTCCACTCCTGATGTTGGTCTCTGGGCATGTGAACAAGGGACCGATTAGGGCCCCCATGTCCCCTAAAAGGCTCATCTTGCCATGTGCATTATTCTCCATCTTTGTTCAGTGCTACGTTTTGTATCACATCATATTGTTTTTGCCTTGCATCATGTTGTGGTGCATTAGCATAAATTAACACACTCACACCAAATCGCTGACTTGCTCAGAGACATAAATCTGGTTTATGAATGTGATATAAATCTGCTTTACGGTGGATTTTCCATTTAACACACACACACAGACACACAGACACAGACACACACACACACACACACATACAGAGTGAGATCAGGGGAGCTTGGGCGCTTGCAGGCAGAGCACATAGTGAAGTGGTTTAAGGAAAGCCTCATCTTAACCAGAGCTCCCATCTGTTATTCCTACAGTATTGGACAGACAATCAATATCTGTAGCACAGATCTGCGACAAGTGCTGATTGTCTTGGTGGACTCTCGCAGCTAAATGAGATTTAGTTCATTATGCTGCTTTATTTAATTATAGCAGTGCCAGTACAGAACCACAAAAAAGCCCCTGGAGAGATCTGAGTGGCCACTGGACCTGCAGTCACAGTGTATGTCTCCAATCCATTTTTAATAGAGCAATTCCAGAAACTGTTCATTGATAACAGCACAATAGAAGCGGGCCAATTATTAACATACTACACATATTTTTACTGGCTTCAGTAAAGATTGAGGATTGAGATGTTTTGGCCTTCAGAGATTTTTCATCCGCCATCAGAGACAGTAGTTATTCAGTCAAAGGGCCCAGAACACCTTCGCAATGTCTGTCACTGTGGATGCGACCGAACGGAACAGCCTTTGGTTTGAATAGAGCCTGGCTCCTTCAAACCGCATGCAGTCTTAAGACTGAGCTGTCTGAGCAAACAACCGCCAACAACTAGCATTCACATCCTCCAGTCATCACTTCTTAATGGTTTGTTTGTTAAGGCTCTGATCAAACCCAGCATTGATCTGCCTCTAATCACACAGCACACACAAACATCAGACATCCAGACAGACTGACAGATTAGCTGAGCGCTTTAGAGGAGTACACAGCAGCCATGTTGAGGCTGATCCACCCGCCCAACCTCTCGTCACTGATAAACTCATGCATCAAGTCACTGGAGACAAGTACAGTGTTCTCATGTGTTTTGCCTTATTCACTAAAAATCACACAAACATGACTACCATCCATTTTCCAAAGCATGTTGGCAATTTTTTCTTGCATTTTCCTACCGTCCAGGTAGCTTCTTCTTGTTTTTTCTACCCAGTTTATATGAAATTCCAGCCACCGTATTGGGTTAGGGTTTCTTTTGAGGCTTTTGTCATACAGAAGTGGGCAAGGTTTCATCTAAACTGGGTTGGAAAAACCATGGACGCATCCAGGTAAATCCTAACTTCCTTTAAATTTGAGATTTAAAGGAAGAGATTGGACACTTGCTTGAATTAGGTAGTACAATACAATAAACATGATGTCTATAGGGCTGGGTATCACACATCAATAGTATTTAGCACTGACAGAAATGCGTCCACAGCACTCAGTTTCAAAAACTGTTGTGTAATAAAAAATCAGCCAGCATAAAGTCTGCTCAGATTCACACTGGTGTACCCTGAGCCCACAAACACAGTGAAGGAAACAGACTGGATTTTACCTTTTGCGGACCCATCAAAGTATGCCTGGACTGGGGCCAGATCCTGAGCTTTTGAAATTTGTAATCTTGTTTTATTCAGTTTTTTTTTTAAGATAAGATAAGATAAGATAAGATAAGAGAATCCTTTATTAGTCCCTCAGTGGGGAAATTGCAATATGTGTTTATGCTGCTTTAAATCATAATTTAGTCGCATCAAAACAACATTAATATAAAATACTCAGAAATTGGCTTTTTTGTTGAATTGGGTTGGTCATCAAACATGTACATACAATATATAAATGGTATTGTTTTGTAATTGGTACAAAAACTCAGGTACTGTATTGGTGCTTCACACATCTAGCCCTACATATTTGCCAGCCTTGTCTTTTCACAGTGCTTTCAAGTAGACAACAATATAATTAGGGTGCCAACTGTTTTCATTATCAACTCATCTACAATCTATATTATCATATTTTTCAATTCAGTAATTATTTAATCACCTTACAAGTTCCCATAGTCCATGGTGACATCATCTTACACCGTCCAAAGAGATTCTATTTATCATTTTTTACTCTTTTTAACGACTTCAGCAATAAATCAACATTTTTTGTTGATGGACTAATCAGTGAATAAGCTTATCACTGTAGCTTTAAAATGGAGTTCATTCTTTCCAGAGAAGTCCAGCTATGTGAAACTGCCACCTACTGTACATCAGTAGGTTCAAGTGTTCTCACACCGAAACCTTCAAGCCCAAACACCAGTTAAAATTCGGCACATAAGCCTGTCTAGTTCCCATCGGTGAAGGAAGACAGAGTTGGACACAGGAAAGCACCAGAGAGAGAGAGAGAGAGAGAGAGAGAGAGAGAGAGAGAGAGAGAGAGAGAGAGAAGGCAGAAGAAATGAAAGAAAAGACAGGAAAGACAGTGACACACACCGACAGCCATGGGGAAATCTGAGATCTCAAAGCCAATGAGACAGTGAAGATCTCCACTTTTAGATCTGTGCCTGTGCAAACATGAGACTACTATCAATTATCACCTCCTGCACTTGCCAACAAACACACACACACACAGACACGTAGCACGCTTTGTTCCTCCCCAGTCTACCACTGGGGCTCTCCTATTCGGCAAGGCTGCTGGGTGTTAATGAACCCATCTCCTCCGTGTTAATGAAGCCATTCAGAGGTTCTGCTTCCAGCCCCCCCGCCACCCACCCACCCTCAAAATCCTCCTCAACCACCTCCTGAATTTCTACATGGCCCCGGATAAAGAGCGCCAATCTGTCGACTAAAAGGACTTTCATGTGAAATAAAAACCTTTTACCCAGCTCAGCTCATCTTCTCCTCCGCTCTGTTTCGCCTCTGATCTCTGAGATCTCTGAGGAAAAGGTTTCAGGGAAATCTTTGAGGTAGAAACCTGAGATGTTTAGGCGGTCTGCTGTCACGTTATGTGATGCAAATGCTATGATGGTTGTGTGTTCATTCACCGAGTACAGCCCGAGGAGTAAAATGACACTAGTCTAGTTTCTGGAGGGAGACTCATTGCAATGCAGGAAGGGACTCCGACTCCAGGATTCATCACAGTGATAAAAAGTGAGAGAGAGTTCCCAGAGGGCCAGAGTTCCCTTCGGCAGTCCATGTTAAAGATGGGCGCAACGACCTGAAATCCATTTCACAGTTAATTGTCATGTTTACCCTCAGGAGCAACAGATAAAACGATAACTTTTCAAACTGACTTCTGCACAACACTCTGTGTCCTAAAAGTGGATTTTCCTCATTCATGTGTTAGGACTGAGTGTTATTTATTGAACATATTCACCTTACAAAATATTTAATGGGAAAATATTAGAACCACATCAGGACTTACTTCAACCCCATTTCACCCAGCAAGAATATTGGATGATTCTGTTCTGCATAATTTTTATTCTATTCAATTCAATTCCCAGAGACCCAGAGTCTGACACCAGAGCAAGCATTCTATTTTTTGTTCTCACTTTCTACAATATATGTGCATGGTAACCATCCACCACCTTCGAACTCAGAAACATCTTGCAGGGGCAACTGTGCTAACCACTGCACCACCATGCCGCTCCCACCCCAAACCCTGTGCGAAATATCCATTAAGGATGCAATTCCTGGACATACTGGACTGTCTGTTGACTTGAAACATCTTTCCTGTTTTGTTTTGAAGTTATATGTGTATCAGCTGTGGTGTTACGTCCTGTCTTTGTGTTTTTCCCACCTTTGTGATCGTCTGCTCCGCCCTGATGTGTTTCACCTGTTCCCAGTTACCTCAGTTACCTCTGCCTCCTTTGTGTATTTAAGTCTCTGTGTTCCTTTCTCTCCTTGTCAGTCCGTCTGTGTTCTCCCACTGTTTGTTGATTTGCATCCTTCCTTGTTTTGCTGACAGAAAGGTTCCTTAGTTTCTATTGAATTTATGTTGTTTTTTTGTTCACCTGTGTGGAATTTGTTGTATTTCCTTATTTTTTTTTCCTGCTTGCACAGACTTCGGTTTCTGTACCCCTCAGCCAGTAAGCTAATTTTCTGTTATTTAAGTATCTTCACTGAATCTGCCTGCTGGAGGGTCTGAGTGTCTGTATTTGGGGTCCTTTCCCTGTATTCTGGGCCTCCACCACAACAGTGAGCTCAGAGACATGGAGACGCTGTGTGGAGCTAAGGGGAACTTCAGAGTAGGTGATAACTGTCTATCTTATTATAACCCTTTCACGTTACCTGCCGCCCCCTGATTCATGGTTAATCCAATCATTTGTGTTAGCTGATCCCAAAAGCCATTTTAGCATTAAGAATTAGCATTTGTTTGCTACAACAGCAAAGTTAAAAGCTTCTGTTTTATATCTCTAAAATTCTAAAATTATAAATCACTTTTTAAGGCATCAGTTGTCTCATTGAATCTGTGGAATGTAGATCATGAAGTCATATAAATGCCGTAGTGTGTGAAAAGCTCCCTGGTCAAGTGTGTGACAGCAGACTTTCTCTGTTATGAATGAGCACGATGACACACTTCACTGCCAGTGTCAGTTGTTACTTTAGCTCAGATACATGAAAGAAGTGGGTTACAAATGGCTGGAATGACTCTACCAAGCATACTAACATGTTTTAAAGTAGGTCAGCATCTAGCCTGTGCTTTCTTTTCCAGTCTCTACATGAATGTCTGATTTTTGCCAAGTCTGACTGATTGGAGAAGTGATTGTTCTTTAATAAAAGCCTAACAAAAAGACAAAGAGACCGCTGACAAAGCTTGTAGAGACGCAGAATTCATCTAAACTAGTCCTGCACGATTTGATGAAAATGTGCGATTGCGATTATTGTGGACAATATTGCGATTGCGATATTATAAATGAATGGTGTCATGAGTCCACTTTGCTTGAATATCAAGGACAACACATAGAATAATGATAGTTTGTGTATTTCTCAACTCAAAACATACACGACACAAAAAAAAAATGCAAAACCTGAAGATTACAGATTGTTCCAAATAACTTAATACCAAAAAATAAATAAAAGTTTGAAATTAAAAATATTTTCAAAATGTATTAGTGATTGTACGTTGTGATTCTTTCAAATAAATAAAAGTTTGAAATTAAAAATATTTTCAAAATGTATTAGTGATTGTACGTTGTGATTCTTTCAGGCGGTTTTCAGTTTTATCTTTCACGTTACTTGGTTAGGCTTATATTTGCATGCACTCGTTGAATTTTTCTCTGTGTTGTCTCAAATGTTGATAGAGATTGGTCGTATTACCTCAGGACGTAGCAACTTTAGCTTTGCAGGTTTTACACAGCACGTCTCGCTGTTCAGGGTCGTCATACCTGAATCCAAAGTATGGCCATACAACAGAAGTAGCATTTTTTTTTTCCGCTACCAACTCTGCTTGTCCCTCGTGTTCCTCCTCAGCGTCCATGTCGGTCACTACTGTTTGCTGAAAGCCGGGTAGTCACGTGACCATACCTGCAGCTGCCCACAGCATGTAGATGTGGCTTCAATTACTCCACATTGGTTTACATTAAATCGCAAATCGCAGTCTTTTATGCAGTTACGTAATCGCACAACATGACATCGCGATTGCGATTAATTGTGCAGCACTAATCTAAACCATCTGAAGATGGTCAGATCGGAGCCATGATATGTAAAAAGGATGATAGCATCTTGATCAGAATTAACTCAGTCCCACACACTGCTGTTCATTCCAGCCATGATGATTTCCTTTGTGCTTTTTTTAAAAAAATATATCAGGTAAATCCTTTATTGTGTCTCATCTAGGCTCCATCTGCAGTTGCTTGATTTGTTCTTTTAATCACTAGTCAAACATACTCACTGGTCCCCATCCCCATTTAGAATAAACTCCAACACTCTTTGCTTGTATTATGGTAAACTTCTTTTCACTTGCATTTATATTCAGTTCAGAGACATAATCCCTAATCCATTATAATCCATGTTTCTTACTGAGTCTAGTCGTTTTTGTTTTTTGTTTTTTAACTCATGGTTAAACAACAGGTTACTTTTGTTCATTTCTTAGGAGTCTAGACAAAGAAAATTTATTTTGAGCCTTAATCTACAGAAAATTTGATTAGTATTATTGAAGGCTTTTTACTTACTGGTCATCTCCGCACAGAGGTTTCACCTGATCTCATCTATGTGGTGTGTGGTTCCCGCTGCACGGCTTAAGCCAAAGCAAATATTCCAGACTTATCTCCAAATGTAGGTCATGTGACGCCCTGTCTTCAGTTCTTGACCGTCACAAGAAAACTAGCCAACAGTCCTATTCAGCCAATACTGCTGTGCTGTCGGCCGCTGTAGTGTTTTAGGTGTGAGACACATGATTTCAGATTCATGCACACACACTACACCCAAAAAACAAAACATTTAAACAAACAGGTAACACACACTTCAATCCAGGAGATTTTTGGGGATGTCTATTAAAATTTAGTGGGAACAGATAAAAAGAAAACTCCAATATGCAATATTCAGTATTCTGGCTAATACAGTAAATGAAATACCCCAAAAAATTATAAACGCTGCAGAAATATAATCATCTAAACATGAGGAAAACATCCCAGATGTTTGCAGTGTGCATCAGTGACACCCTATGCCACACGTTCATCAGTGCCTCCCTTACGGTCTGTCACTTCTGAAATCTAAAGTACATACAGAAGACCAACAGCAGACAGACAACAACAACAGACAAGCAGTACAACTCAGCCCCACAAGCCATGCATTTGAACCCTCTCCACCTCTCTGCACTGCTATAGAAACAGTCTCCATGTTTTTACTGGAGGCGATTTCTATGTTTGGAGCTATAGTTTTGCTTTAATGACAGGCTATGAGTCACACTTTATAGCCCCAGTCCAGACTCAAGGTTTAGGGTAAACAGTTGAGTGAATGGATGTAAGTAATTATAACTGAAATCTGGAGGCCAAGATTAGAGAGTTGCCCTGTTGCTTGTGTTTGTCTGCATATGAGGAGCAGGCTAAACTCAGAATGACAGGACATGAACACTATAGACACACACAGCTAATCCTCATAGGACAGCTGTCACCCTGTGCTGATTGATCTGATTCTCCAACATACTCTCACACACACACACACACACACGCAGAGACTTGACACAACAATGTGGGTAAGGGCTGTTTCCAGCCCTATACCACAAAGTTGGATTATGGATGTTATGAATGTTGGCTTTGAAATTGCATCATCTTAAAATAAACAACCCCACCCCACACCTCTCCTCCTCCTCTTCATGCACAATCCCATAATCCTCCCTGAGCCAGGCCTTCCCCTGGGGACGGGGGGCCACACCCCACTGCTCTGGACACAGGGACAAAATATTTGGGTATTTGATACATTGTACTGTGCTAAAACCCAGCAAGAACCACATGTCAGAGCAATGCATCACAACAAATCAAAGCAATGTGCTTACTCTAGCTTTGAGGGTTGGAGCAGAGATGATCTTTTTTGGGGCTGGTGGAAGTGGTGGATCTGACAGCATAACTCTTGAGACTGACTGAAAACATGGTGCAAACGTGAAGGGCAGAACAGGAAAGCCTCAGAGGGTGAGTTGTTTTTATTTATTCTTATGGACTTTCTACAAATTTAGAAGCTTTGCCCACCCCTTGCTCATAAAATAAAATCTAAACTGCCTACATAGGGGTTCACATAATGCCAAACTGGCACTGTTCAAAGTTTGCAGATTTTGCCACAAGCCCTAGCTGTTTACAGCGTACGCATGACCGTACATGGAACTATCACTGGATGACTGTGATACTGAAGAAAACTGAAAAACATCAAGATTCTGATGGAAGTTCTTCATTTATCAGGAGGATTTTTTTTTTTTATCAGTTGTAAGGTTGTTTATTTGTGATGGACGCTGAGACAGTGACAGGCTCAGAAAGTGTGAGTCACACTGAATCTAAAAATATGTTTCATGTCTCCATGTTCAGATTTGAAGTTATGACTCCATGGAAAAGGACAATTTTTAAAAACGCAGCAACCTGTCCCAAATGTTCTTAAGTACCTCAATCTCCTTGTGATCTGTGTCTCACAACCTCAGCTGCAGCTCCTGCTGACCGGTTGATGAGCGGCTAAACCAGTAGCCAAACTACAATTACTTAAGTAAACTACTTAAATTGTTACAGCTGCTGTTCAACACCTGCATGCACATGTCTCTTTTACCTCACACTGAGGTCTCTCCCTCCATGACCCCCCATCAAAACCTCTGTCCTATATCAAAAGAAGAAGAGTGGGCTGGCCAAAATCAGAAGAGGCCCACCAGTCAATATCTGTTTGGCCTAGGTGTAGTCCAGTACTACAGCTACAGAGTGATTGTAACTCAGAATGAACCTCGCAAAGGTTCAGAGCAGGATTAAAGGAGAAAAAAAGCATTGGAGAAACATAATGAGAGGAAAGCCACATGATTATGGCTCTAACACACAGCCACCCACATTACTGACCTACCCAGCCACCACACACAGACACACAGACACAGACAGACACAGACAGACACAGACAGACACAAACACAGACACACACACACACACACACACACAGAAACAGCATGTCCCTGGCTGGGAGTGTGTTTTGGTGGAGAGCTGGGGGAAGCTGTCGTCCCAGATGAAAGAAAAAACGTTGATGAGCCTCAGTTGTAGTTGTAGAACCCTGGCCCATCAATCCCCCAACCAATCCCACCCACTTCCACCAACATCCCCATGTGCTGTGTGAAAATACTGTCAGCCCTCTTGTAAACATTCCAAATATGATGATATGATGGCAGCTCCTCAGACACATGGTCCATGGTGAAGCAAAGCAGTTCATGCAAAGTCAAGTTCTTAGAGAAATTAGGTTTTTACTGGAACCAACCCACCATGAGAAACAGAGGGTTTCAGCTCATCACAGATAAACTGTTATTGTATCATACACGTTGGCCAGTACGTAACAAGAGGTGTCAGGCAGCATTCATAGACCCACACTACTATGACCCAAATGTGGAGGAGATCAAGAGTTCCAGCAAGAGGGTTCCAGGTTCGAATCCCAGTCTGGGCTTCTCTGTGCGGAGTTTGCATCTCCCTTGGCCTGCATGGGTTTTCTCCGGGTACTCCCACTATCCCAAAAACACGCACATTAGGTTAATGGCTCCAGCTTCCCCGCGACCCTGGTGGACCAAGCAGTATAGAAAATGGATGGATGGATGGATGGATGGACTGTTGGTAGTTCAGTGACTTTCATCGCCAGACATCATTGCACTATGTTAAACAGTAGCCGTCCATCATGATGCTGGCCAGTTAGTTTCACTTGAGTGAATTAACTAGCTAGTCAAACTGATAAACTTTCATTTGAAATGCTTTTCTTTCGGTTCAGTTTATGTAAAGGGTTGAAATGCATATTAAAATGACGAAGCCCCATATATTATTTTCATTGGAAGATTACGTTTATGAACACTTGCATGTAACTGACACAGACAAAAAAGAAAAGACTGCATCATTCAAAGGTAAGGGAGGAGATACGATGACCAAGTGAGGAGGGTGAAAAAAAAAGAAAGAGAGAGGGATGATGAAGTAAAGAGGGAGAGCAGCTACTATCCAATGTGGTTAGGGTCAGCATTACGTCCCTGTGCTGTTCAACACAAACAAAAACTGAGCTGATCACATTCAAAAAATGGAGGTCTACCTACCACAGAGATATATGGTCTTTGGTAATAACATTGGAACCTATAGGCTCAATTCAGTGTACATATGTAGATCAGGGAAATCAATTTTCTGTGAGGGGTCCAAACCTCCTTGTTAAGCTCAATGTTCGGACCTTGGTATTTCTAAAACCCTGTGTACAATCGTGGAGACTCCAGCTACATGTCACTATAAGGGCAATGGCCAAGACCTTATTTGAAACTGACCAGTCCATAATCCCTGGCGGAGGGCCTGATGATGACATGTCCTCTTTTCTGTGCATTTTTTAAATCTTTTCCATGTAATGACTTGGAGCCTTATTCTTTCGCGTTAGTGTTAAACCATGTCCATGAATCAAACCACCCTCACAGTGTTTATCTAGAGCTGAACCATAGATAAGGATAAAGATATCACTTCCTGTATCCCAATCCTGTATGAGATGGATTTGTTTGATTTACAGTTTCTTAATTTCCATTATACTGAGCATTGATCCTATGATACGATTAGGTGCATGCTACATAATCCTAACCAGTGTATAGACTTCATCTGTGTGACGGAATCTCACTATGTGTGTGTCTGTACTGATGCTGATATCTGAATGTAAGGCTGGACAATGACTAGGACGATGGCAGCAGAGCCTTAATAGACCATGACAGGCCTTAGTGATTGTATTATCTCACTAATAGGGAGAAACACACTCACTTACACACAATCGCACACACAGACAGACAGCACAAAGAGTTCTCTGCATTACGTGCACATTGGCAAATGGTATTATGAGCCCAGAGGCCAGCAGACTCAGATGGACAGAGCGGATGTCGGTCACAGCACAGAGGCAGACCTGTCTGAACCTAAACACATCCAGAACAGAATAAACCCTGATGGAGGTTGTCTCCTACTGTTCCCCTCTGTCACACACACTGTACCTCAAGTCAGACCACTAAATAATCATGATGTCAAAGTAAGTCCAGTGCTGCAACAAAAAACTTTTTCATGGCCATCCCTCCATTATCCATACCGTTTATCCTCTTAAAGGTCACAGATGAGGGGGGTGGCTGGAGCCAATCCCAGCCGACTCTGGACGAGACTGTACACCCTGAACTGACTCTGACTCACAGATTTCTGTGCATGCTTTTACCCTCCTAAAACGTGCTGTCTGAAATGTCTGAAGTCTCTGTTTTTATCAGATATATTTTAGATTTTAGATTCTCCCCCAACAGACCACCTCTGTTGGAAGTGAAGAATGACAGACTCAGAGGGACAGCACAATACTCAGAGTAAGGCCTCTGATGGATGGGCTAATGGCGGGCCTCTGTCTGTCATCTCATCTGTCATCCGGGGAACCTTTTCGGTCACCTGAAGTATTTGTTGTTGAGAGAGTCCTGCAACCTACGGTGCTTCTACAAATCACTACCTCTATGATCACTGTGGTCATTCTTACCACAGGTCCATATGATTATATATACCATGAGACAATACGAATTTGTCAACCTTCAGAAATGCTGCTAAACTCTTTATACAATGGCAACTGTCCCTGTAACATCTCTAACATCTAAATGTAAAACTCACAATGACAGTGGGAAAATGCTGTTGTTCATCAGGTATAATGTTTACCATGGTCACTATCCTAGTTTGGAATGTAAACATTTAATAATTATCAGTAAACACAGCATCCAGCTGTGTTTACACCTCCAAGTCAACCAAAGCTTGGTTGAGTCACCAGTCAGTCACCAGATTTAAATCTTTAAAAAGAAGGCAGTTGCAGCGCAGAAACCATCAAACATCAGCCAGAGGCTTTCTCACGTGAAGAATGGGTAAAGAGTCTGATTGAGAGGTGTAAGAAGCTTGCCAGCACATGCACACGTGTTAAAAGAGTTTTTCATTTGAACTTCAAAGTTAAGTCAACGTCTTTTGTCAAAATAACTCAAATATTTATCAATAAATATTTTTTGGTCTTTAATGAGGTTTTTTGTCATTTACTGTCATTACCTTTCATCCTCATCAGTATAAATTCTTTTGAGGTGAGGGGGTTGAATATTCGTGATTGCAACTGTAGATGGCCTGCTGGTGGTGCTAGATAAAAAGGAAATCAATTAAAGATTCATCATCTGGGAACATTGAATGTCTAAGCTAAATTCTATGCTAAGGCAGAATTGAGATATTGAGATGTTTAATGACGTGATAACTTTGACCTGCTGTTGGTGCTAGAACCAAAGTCAGAGGATCAACAAATAATAATAATAATAATAATAATAATAATAATAATACATCAAATTTGTATAGCGCTTTTCCGGGTGCTCAAAGATGCTGGACAGTGGAAAAAAAAAAAAACAGAGCAACAAAGGCTTCAGAACTCATCCTCTGGGGATGTTGAATATCTATAGCAAATGTCCTGGCCATAGATCCAATAGTTGTTGAAATATTTCACATTATATGATGAATAGGCAGTCACCAAAGTTCATCTTTAGGATTCATGCTCTGGGGACCATTAATGTCTGCACAAAATTTCATGATCTGTTTAAGCTGTGGAAAAACAAATCTTCCCAGTAAATACAAAACAGAAAACAGCAGATGAACAGTATTTTCATACTGACACTGTGGTACAAACACAACCCTGAGCTCGACCACTCATACTTTCACACAGACATGCACATACACTTACTCATACACACACACACAGTCTGATATGAGGTCAGACATGTAGCCATCATTCATTTACAAAAAATGGGTGAGAGACAGACGGGGAGAGAGGTGGGAGTGAGGCAGAAAGAGACAAATGGACATACAAACATAAACAACCACAACTTGAAGAGCATCCGTGGGAGTGCAAACACTTACGTATGTACACACACATTTACAGTGCACACATTCATGTCATATCTGTGGAGCAGAAAGTGGCACTGCCTGGGATTTGTCAGTTTAACATTCAGACGTTATAATGAGAACCAGACCAGGAATCTCCTCCTCCTCTGCACACACAAATAAAGTACATAAACACACACACGCAAAGCAAGTTCTGGAGAAAGTGGGCCTCTTTCTATCTACATTGTGTGGTTAGCCTGTGGTCCAGAAGTGTCTCTAGTTGAGAATTTTTATGTGAAACATGATGGATAGAATTAGAAAACCATAGTGAAAAAGATTATCTAGTTTCCCCAACATCAGCAAAAAACAATGTGATGAGAGAAAAGACAGCACTTAACACTGAGGAAATCTCTTAATGTCAAGCATTTGTCAAGCAGATTGTGACACAGACATGGTTCAGTCTTGTGGGAAAAAATGTTAAAGAGTAGCTAATGATTGTCTGAGATGTCTGTAAAATATAGGACCTATAGATATATAAATATATACCGGACAAACGGGGTTATTAGTAGGGGTGTGCCCGATTCATCGATTCATAGATTAATCGTGACGTGACACTTGACGATTCAGAATCGATTCATAAATGTTCAAAAATCGATCGATTATTTTAATAACGGTAGGAAAGAGCAGCGGTCGGAAGGAAAAAAAAGTAGCGCGTGCCCCCCGGACATATTATGGGGCCCTATGATTTCCGCGATCACTGAATCGGCCGACTACAACGGAATCTATTTTTAACGCGGAATATCGCGGAATTTGATATAATTTGAGTGCAATGCTGTTTTCGTGTGGAATAGGAACGTGTGTCTGGTAAGCAAATCTGGGTGGCACAACAAGCCCCTTCCACAGACTAAGCCCCTCCCCCTTCAAAACAATGTAAGCATGGCGAAGCGGCTGCTTACGGCGCTGTGTTCGTCGACGAAAAAACTGCGAAACTCGACGCCTCTCACCTTGCTAGCATGGTAAGATTACTCGCTGGCTCTGTTACAGGGTGTTTTGTTGTGACTGTTAGTCAACAGCTCCGCCTTGCGGTTAAATCCTGTATGACAGCCAGTAACTGGAGAGTCACTGCTGTGTATTACAATAGAAAAAAAGCAAAAACAATTGATCTTTGGAAATTTAATAATGGACTCATAATCGCCCATAATATAATCGCGATTAATCAATAATTGATTTTTTTCACCACCCCTACCCGACATGAAAATGACTTTGGAAACGGTATGCAATATTCTCTTGCCTGAAGTAACATGTCCTCTTTTACAAGCTTTTATTATGTCAATGATGTTTGATAGCATTTAGACTTCTGTAACATTTCTAAGAAAAACAGATATGCAATGCTATCTTTCACTTTCGAATTTGTATAGTTAACTTATAACAGGAGTTCTGGTACATCCTTGTCTCTGTTCATACACAACATACACATGCATTTTAGAACAGACCTGATGTCTTTTCAGTGACATTGTGGGTTACATTTTCTATGACGATAAAATATTAGTCTGGAGGCTGATGGATCTAAGGTGTTAGGCTGAAATTTGACAGATCTAGAGTTTTGACTTGAAAGACTATTCAGTAACATTTAAAGTCTGAATGAAGCGCAACATTCCTTGAGGAAAAATATGCTGGGTTCATGACCTCATGTTTAGGCCACTCACTAGCTTTACTACAGTCTTGTTTACTACGGGTTTTTTAACCACGCTCCCTGCACCCACAACCAGTTACAAACTAAGTATGGACATGAAGTTGTTGTTTTGTGCTGTTTATGATTCATATGTTTCTGGTACTGTAAGTGATCTTTTGAATTGATAGTTAATGATGATGATGGTAGAGGATAGATTGGTTTTAGCCAAAGAGGACATGAATGAACCCCTAATTGGCTATGACAGAACCCGCACTCCTCCCTCCTCACTGACCACTGGTGGAAAAATAAATGGCCATTGCTCCTGATTGGTGCTGACAGAAACCTCCCACCTCCCTGCCAGCGGTCCCCTTTCCTGGGTTTAGCAATTTAACAGACTTTCTGATCCAGAGGCATTTCTAATGAGTGCACCAGCAGCATAAGCCAACCTTCTAAATGTAAAGGTCAGTTAGAAGTTCAACAAATGACAGAACACACGTATGTATATGAGACCACTTTATAATATTTCATTTTTGTCAACAGAGAACATCATTTTCTCGCTGTCATACAGCAGAGAGGACACCAGAAGACATAACTGTGATGTGAGACCTTTAAAGACCTGTGAACTGCACATGGCTTAAGATGGAGAACAGCTAAAGTAATACAAGTTTGTGTCGTTGGACCCCTAACCTAAACCTGATTCTAACCTGAACGCTAAAACCAAATCTCAACTTTCAAACAGCCATTTAAACTTCCAGCATTTTGGTCCTCACAAAGCTGTCGGACCCTGTAAGTATAGTGGGCTTGTGGTTTTCGGACCCCACAAAAATATTAAAACAAGCCCACACACACAGAATGACAAGGTGAAAACATACCAACCACGGCTGGTAATAATGCAATACTGAATACTCATGGGTCAGAACCAGACGCAACTGGTGGGATCACTAGATGGTGTTTGGTGTGATTCAAATGTACTGCTGACATAGTGACGTGTTGGACAGAAGAACTCACATCCATCCAGCCATTCTTAAAATCAAAATTAATCATTCATATCTTGAAGTGGTACAAATTCAGTACCTTCTACTCCTAAACTGATGTAACAAACACTATATTGCATTGGATGAAGAACGTATGAGCAGTGAACATTCCATTGCTGTGACATTAACAAGCCCCTAAGAGAAAAAACAATGGCAGGACCAGGAATCAAATGAGAGGGAAAGGGAGAGAGAGAGCTCTCATTCTGTATCTCGGCCGCCCTTCCCAAATCTGGCTGTGAGGGGAGACAGTGATATATGAGGCTAGAATAAAGTAGGGCAATCCCCTGCATGACAAGGGAAGAGAAAGAAATGGGAAAAGAAAGGGAGAAAAAGGCGTAATAGAGTGGAATTTAAAGGGAGGATGTGGGGCGATGAATGTGCTCAGTGTCTGCTGGCTTGTGGGCTGGGGGGGTGGGGGTATCATGGCTGTGTATGGCAGTGCTGACCAGCAGCCCGCTGCACGCGAGGCCATATCGCTGACTAAGACTTACTGCCTTAATAGGAAGGATGGATGGGAAAACGGGAAGGTCAGAGCAGTCAGCTCTGCTGAGCTCCACAGGAAGTACAGAAGAGCCACTGACTTCAACCTGACTCTCTCTCACACACACACACACACACACACACACACACACACACACAGATCCTGTACACACATGCAAACCCAGCGTAAACAAGCACTGCAGCTGAAATCTACACACACACAAGAATATATACTGTATGTCCACATACTGCGGTGATAAACACATGACAAACACATACATACGCAAACACACACATACATACAAACATACACACACACACACAAGATGACAAACAGGAAGAGGACCCACAGGGACACCTACATCAGGGTTATAAAAGCAAACCAAAACCATGATATCTATTTCTTCACAGTCATTATGAACACACACACACACACACAAGGGACTGTCCACTGAAAATGCTGTTCTGGCCACAGCTGAATCAACTTTCTTCTATTTTTGTTTCCTTTCCACAGAAACACAAACACAGCCACCACTGCTTTCAGCCTGTTTCCTGTAAATGTTGGATCATTTGGATTTTTGCTGGTCAGTTTTGTTCACAAGACAGAGTTAGCTTTGAAGCTAACATTAAATATCTCACAATACAATCAGAACTGATTCACTTTAACAGCAGTTCTGGCTTTTAACATTTTTAATACTAGAGCAGAGAGGAAACCTGCGTTTTCGTGCTGATCTAGATCAAAAGCAGGTTCAGAACCTTATTTTGAGATTTAAACTTGTTTTGCTTCAAATCCATTTTAAATGTCATGAGCAGCTGTACAAACTTCTGGCCAAATCAAACTGTCATCAATTTGACTGAAATCAAGAACGTTCTGGTTTGGTTTTCAGAACTGGGTGCTACAGCCACATCAGTTGGTGTCAAAGAAAAAAGTATTGAGGTTCCATATCCAGCCTTAATGGCTTGATATTATTTGTAATGATGAGCTGTTGCCCAGGTGATGGATCACAATTAGGGATGCACCGAATATTCGGCCACCAAAAATTTTCGGCCAAAAGACTTTTATCACCAAAACAACACGGCCAAAACAGGATGTTGTGATGACGCAAGCGAAAACCGTAGCCAGTTCGGGCTTGTCTGGAAAAGCCAACATGTCTGCGGTGTGGACGTATTTTAGTAAATCTGAGAAGGACACACGGATAGCGGTTTGCAAAACATGTAATGTCAAAATTTCAAGAGGGGGCGAATCTACAAAGAATTTCTCCACGTCGGGTTTAATTTATCACCTGAAATCCAAACATCTCGATCACTATGCTGAATATGAGAGGAATGCAGCACAAAAAAGGAAAATCCTCCGAGCACGCCCCCTCCGTCTGTGGTGGATGTTTGAAAAGGCAAGGAAGTTTAAAACTTAACTTAAAGCACTGCAATTCTCGGTGCATTTGTTGTTGTTAAATGCCTACAGTTAACATATGGGCTATGGCAATCTTTGTTTTGATACACTATTATGTTGTAGTCCTACAGCGAACATTTTAAAATGCACTTGACTTATATGCACTTAGTGTTTTTATGAGAGAACGTATTTAATTTTACAATCTTGTTTAAACTTATTAATTCTTTGAAACATTCATATTAATTTATGTAAAGGTTAGTACACAGTCATAGCCATAAATGCAATGGTACTAATAATTGGCATAATTTCTTTCGGTTTTCGGCCTTGGTTTCCTCATTTTTGGTTTTCGGTTTTCGGTTTCGGCCAAGAATTTTAATTTCGGTGCATCCCTAATCACAATAATTCTTTGAAACATTCATATTAATTTATGTAAAGGTTAGTACACAGTCATAGCCATAAATGCAATGGTACTAATAATTGGCATAATTTCTTTCGGTTTTCGGCCTTGGTTTCCTCATTTTCGGTTTTCGGTTTCGGCCAAGAATTTTAATTTCGGTGCATCCCTAATCACAATAAGTTATATAAAAGCTGATTTGTTTCCAGTTCAACAGTTGGTTGAACAGACTGAAACAGATCAAAAAAAGGACTTTCATTTTGAATGAACTCATGGAAAACAACAGTCTAGGTCGAATAACCTTCAGTGCTACTTCCTGTTTCCTCCTACTGTGCGAGTACATCAGTCTGACCTGCTCTACGCTGCTGCTCTCCACCTCTAACCTCCTTTCCTTCACAACCCTGCACTGGTCCCCGAATTATCCTCAAACAACTCCATGAGTCCTTTCAATCATCTTGTAAACACAGCAAAATAATCAAAATTCATAATCCAGCGTGATTATAGAGCAAAAAAGAACGCATATCTAGTTTTGAAAATGTTATCTAATGCTGACCTTGTGCTTCCACTCATTTCTGGTAGCCTTCCATGCTTCCATTAATATCAAACAGATTCTAAACTAAAATTAGCCATCCAACTATAGGTGGTACAAGTTCAACATTAGTTCATCATTGCAACTATTATAAAAATAAATAAATAAAAACACAGTTGAAATATACTGCTACTACTTTGAATTGTTATCTACCAGCACAATTCAGCATCAGGAATTCATATTCTGTGTTATCATACTGGCAGTGGTATATACTTTTTTGTTGTTTTGTTTTTTAAAGAATTAGCCCTGTTAGCTAAAGAGCAAACAGGGCTAATTCTTATGAAAGAACTGTAAGGCTAATGTGATAAGATTCAAGCTAAAACATCTACTGTGACAAGTACTTAAAAAAGAATTAAAAGGCTAATGTGGCTAAGGAACTACTGTAAAAGGCTAGTGGACAAATGCTAATGTGAGAACTGAAAGAAGCTTAATACATGGGGGAGCTACAAAGTTCAAATATTTTGAATTGTTGAAGGATTAGTGTGAACTCAACCGTGTATTAAGCCAACCACGTCTGTCTCTCCCCGTTCATTTTCCAAGACATCTTGGACATGTCTTGGAATTTTTGTCTTTACAAAAAGCAACAGTTCTCATTTAAAAAGTTTTGATGTTTTGATGGTGAAAAGTAGAAGTCAAACAATGATCAACAACACAAATCTTTGGCTCTTCATCCGTCCACCAGTCTGGATGCAAATGATGCATCAATTAGTATTTGTGAGACTGTACAAACAACACTTCCTTTACCTATACACACTGACACACACACACACACACACACACACACACACACACACACAATGAGAATCACCACCACAGACAACCACACTTTCACACTCTCTCTTCCTGTTTTCCTAGCCCCTCTGTCAGCTTCAGTCACTGTTGCCTTGTTACACTTCACAGACCCCATACAAGCTCACTGAAGCACACAAACAAGTGATCATACAACACACTCACACACACATTCCCACTCACACATGCCACTTCAGCGCAGTGTTATTGTAGGGCTTTTGCCTGGTACTTCGATGTAGTTGGGAAAAGATAAAGATTTGGGTGGCCAGCTCTGTTACAGACATTCCTTCAGAATAAAATCCCCAAAACACAAGACGAAAGTCACTCTCTGACCTTTATTTCTCCAGGGAAAAATTGACAGGAAACCCTGCTTCATAATCACAGTTTGACATGTTCACACTGGGACCTGCCTTGTACCACAGGCTTCTTCTATTAAACTGAGGAGCATCCCAGCAGTACATGCCGAGAGACATTTTTACAGTTCAGGGGTTGCAAACTGGCAACCTTCCAGTCCAAAATCTCTCACACAACCCAACACAGAGCAGAATGAAGCTAAACTATCTGTGCTCGGTGCCGCAGTGAGGCAAGTAACACTACCAGGCTCAAAACACAATGCTTTAAATTCCCATTCACTCATCTTAAAAGGCAGAATAGAAATAGTGCCAGAGAGTCAGCCACAGGTCAATAAATGTGTATGGCGATATTGACTATCAATGCACATGTCTTCCACTATAGACAAATTTAGACACGAGGCCGGGAGGAACATGCCACTGGGGGACAAGTTTAAGTCCAATTATTGTAAAGCCTAATTTAAACGATATCCAAACCCAGTTTAGGTGAGTTTAAATCAGCAGAGGAGGTTTGTTCAGGCTGTGAAACTACATACAGCGGAGAATTTAAAAAGAAGGGTTATTAATATCCCAAACATTTAACTCAAAGCAAACACAGATGCATCCAAACCAGCTTTGTCACCGATGAGAAAGACTCTCGTTAGACAACCATTCACACAGTAGTGCTCACACATTCCAGTCTCTCACCCTGTCTACAAATACACACTGCTTATCGATCAGCCTCTCGCTGATACCCTGAGGCCCCAGCCAATGATACTGATCACTCCAACCCATCTGACAGACACAGCCCAGAGAAATATCATGCTGATCGATCCTGGTTCATCGAGCAAACAGCAGCAGCATGTCAACATATTACTCCAGACTAGACTTTGACCTATATAGGTTTTTGAAGGACCTGTGGTCATATTATGGAATCCAAAAAGAAACGTAATATTTGGAGTTTTATATATATTAAATATAGTATATACTTCATTTTACAGAGACTGAAAAAAATACTTGAAATATTATTTCACTCAGTCTACCTTAAGGCCACGTTCACTCATTCTTCCTCCCACAAATGAAAAGTTTAACTCATAAGCAACTAGATTTAACACATTGCAGTTGTATGCCTCCACCAACGAGTAAAGTTGCAAGTTACACTTGTGTCTGTCCAGACACTACATATATTGATATGTAGTGTAGATGACATTTTGATTGATAAAACACAAACATTAAAGCTAAACAATAAGGAGTCATCAATGTCTGTAACACAGTCCATGTCATATGAAGTTACTCATGTAAAAACATCTGACTATTCATATAAAACAGCACCTTGTTTCCTTCAGGGAACTTTGTGTGTTTTAAATATATTTAATGAGTGCTTCTAAAGAAATCGTATTTTGAACTCATTCCCTGCCCAAGGTGCATAAAAGGAGAACACAGTTTTGAGTTCTGGTATGAAAGAACTCAGAGTTTGGCAAAACTGTGTGAGCCCGCATTCAGTCGAAAACATAAAGCAGCATGATAAGCCATGATGAGTCCAGTTTTTAAATAGTGATGAAGGTGCATGATGGAGATGAATATCACCATAATTTCACACTAGTATGAACATGATTTGTACAATTTTCTTTCTGGCTTCAAACAGAAAGCATGTTTTGTTTTTAAACAGAAAAAATATTTTTTCAGGCCTGAGCTTTTTCAATAAACTGCCAATGCATATTAAAAGCCAACTTTTCAACAAGCCATATGTCTAGGTATTTGTACCAGTTTTAATTTTAGAGCTGCAGCGAATGAAACACATGCTGCAGGAGCTGTATGGTTTGCTTCAAAGAGGATGCTACTGTATAAATAACTGTGTTATTAGCATAAAAATGTATCCTGGCTGGATTTATTCCCTGACCTTAGTAATTAATGAAAATAGAAGATAAGACAGAGGCTAAAATCATTGAGTACAAGTAATTATTAAGTATCGAGTTTACACTCAATGAGATGAAGTTGACCTTTCACCTTTTAAATATAAAATGTCGTCACCTAATAATCATTTGATCCTGTTAGACATTTGTGTGGCATTTTGTCATTATTAGAATATGGATTCTTGACTTATGGCTAATAATGTGTTTTGGGAGTTTACAATAAGGAACCACTATTACATCACATTTTGCATATCCAAAGCTGTAATGCCGAGGTTTAAACCAATATGTACATTTATCTTTTCCTATGAACAGAAGAAGTGCAGATTTCTGAAATTCAAAAATACAGTCATTTTTCAGCAAAATATTAGCAATCAGGACAAGACAGACTGGAGCACATTCATCCTAACAGAAGGATGGTATTGGCTCAGGATATTAGTCTAATCCTGCACCACACTAAGTCTTCAAAAAAGGTCAGTCCTGTTGAAGCTCCATTATGGTTCAAATATCAGCAAGACTTTTAAACAACCCCCACCCAACAGCAGGGGATTATTACTGGAACTGTGTGTGTGTGTGTGTGTGTGCTTGTGTGTGTGTGGGTGGGTGTGTACTGACTGTTGAAGACAGCGTGTCCCTTTGCCAGCTCTTGGTCCATTTCCATGATGTACTCCTCCTGCGTAAACCCCCTTGTGCATAGCAACGACCCCTGCTTGCTTGACAACGACAGCCCGGCCTCTTCGTACAGAACACCCAACTACAGATGGAGGGAAAAGAAGAGATGAAAGAGAATAAAAAGAACATTCAGACATTTGCTTGCATCTTAGATCACATCTCGATGCCCTCACAAGCTCTTCAATCCGAGGATTTTTCTTCTGTCAGCCTCCAGAATGTTTCATCAACCTCATTCAAAACTCTATTCGTAAGCCGGGGAAATGTAAAGCCGATATTAAAACAAGCCTGCGAATATTCAATTCTCTCTTTTTTAGAGCCGAGGTCTCTGACAGGAGCAATACGAAATCACTGACACTGATTTGACTCTCCAGCTGATTATAACCATGGGGGAAACAGAACGACAAGCAGCATGCAACAATTATTTAATTTTTCTACATTTACTCAACAGGGTTTGTTGTCCTAACTTGCCACAGAGGAGAATAAGAAAACATGTATGTGTCAAAGTGAAAATAGAATCCAGTTTAGCACCAGTCCAAACCAAGAGACCATTATTAACCACCATGAAGAGCAGTGTCTCTCCTGTTGTTTGAGCCCCGACATGAACCCTGATTACCCCCCCCCCCCCCCCCCCCCCCAACTACCACACACGCAGATGCACACAGACACACACACACAGATGCACATATTCCCACTCCTCAGAGCTGCATAAAAGCCTCTATTGTAGTTTGTCAAGTGTGTGCTTCAGTGTGTGTGTGTGTGTGTGGGGGGGGGGGTTGTTCTGTGATTAATGTACTGAAGCCAAGCGCAGTGATGTTATTTGCTTCCACTTGACCCAAAAACTCTAAACCCTCACATCCTCACTGGCCGTCCTGACAAGTAGAGAAAGGGGGATTGAGGGGGGTTGGACTGGAGGCTTTCATCACTTCCCCTATTAGCACAAGGAAGGAAACACACATAGATGGCAAGACTGTGGTATGACGCTGCACAGGTTTCAGTAGTGACATTTAGTGAGAGAGCGGATGAAAAGTGAAGTGGGCAAAAAAGCAGGAAGAGGATCCAGAGGTCAGACAACAGGGCATGGAAGGTGTCACTTCAACATGACTTCAACATATAAAAACGACTCAAAAAAGATGAAGTGTGAAAGTTATTGTGGAGCTTGAAACTAGCACAAGGAAACAATCTCACTACAAGGCCCACTAAGTAATAATAATGTTAATGTTAAATAATGATCATAAAAAGAAAACATCAGAATGAAGCCATTAGTCCAAAAGAAATCTGCAACACTTTGACAAATCAAATGCCCAAACATTCCTGTATTGTAGTTGTTAAATGTGAAGATGTTCTGCTTTTCTGTGTTTTGTATCATTTTGGATTAAAAACTAAACTGTGATAGACTCCTATCACGATTTTCTAACGGCTCATATCCTCAACTGAATAAGTAACAGGCAGATTAAGTGATGGGCCATTGTTTATCGACTCGAAGAAAATGAAACTGCATTCTGCATCCAGACACTTTTTCCACTTTGTATAATTAGAAGACATATTAATAACACTGCTTTAACAAGGTTGTGGAGCAGACAGCTTTCTCCAATGGCTTTATGTTTGAAAATGTTTATTATTTATGTTTTAATGGGGTTTTAATTCAGAGTCAGACACAGCTTGACTACTAAGCTTTTTTGGTTAAGGCTGAAGTGTGTCATGCTGCCTCCTCATCCATCTACCTCTATGGATGTGAAGGCTTGGCTTAAGGGCCTCTTTAATCTACTGAGATCCTCTGAAGTGATGCTTGGAATCTGAGGTTAGAAGGTTGGTGGTGGAGGGGACCACCCATCTGGACTTGATGGAAAATGGAAGAGCATCAGCTTCAACACACATGATGATGGGGCGGCTGTGGCACAGCAAGAGTGTGGCTTTGGACCGACCTGAGATCTGAAGGAGAAGCCCAGTGCTTTTGCTTCTTCTTCACAGGGTTTGTATGAGGTAATTAACGAGTTTACTCCCGTTTAACCCTGTTAAACCGACGGGAGCGCCGGCGATCTCTTTTTCATATCCATTTTTAAATGCCGGTAAAACTGCAACCACATAAGATCGAGCAATAATTCTTTTTGCATATTAAACCGGAGGAGTAACACTTACATATCAAACTTTAAACATGTCTCAGAGAGCTGTTCTCTTCCACGAGTGGGTGTGCAGAAAACCAGTAAAAAGTCGCAAAAAATCCATAAACAGCGCACACAATAAAACAAGTATAATCCAGATAGCGGGTGTTCGTTTTGTTTTTGTCTTAGTTTATAAATTTGAGTGTATCTCGAAAACTAGCCAATGAATACACTCAAATTTATTGTGGTTTAAAATTATTTTGTGCAACTTTTTTATATTTCTAATTTTGAGGGATACAGCTAAGACATCTCTGTATTTAGAAAAATATGTGGCACCACAGCAGGTAAAAATGTAAAATATGTTCTGGCGGATTTGGTTCTATGGCAGGTTTAAAAGGGTTAAAAGAACAATCCAGGATGCACACAGCATGAAAAAATTACTACCACAGTTGTTTCTACATGGACTTTTTAGTCCCTGCTGACTGTTTTACCTTAAAATTCCCTTAATAAACTCTGTTAATGATGAAATCAAGTATTTTTAAGACATAAGGTATTTTAAAGAGATAATGAATGGATAAATTAATGGATTATAATATATTAAAGTATTTTTAATGGATTATGATTTAAGGGCATTTTATGGTTTTAAAAGTACCTTAGAACTAGGGGTGTGCGATATGACGATATTAGATCGTGAAGACGATCTTGATGTTGACGATCTGCCAGAGGAGAGAGATCGTATTATCGTCTATAGGGCACATTCTATTAATTGCAGCTCTATGCTTGCGCACAGAAGCACAAGAAGTTTTTTTTCCTTGGGCAACTAACAGCCCGCTTCACGTGAACATGACCAACCAATCATGGCGAAGTATGAGCAGTGCTGATTTTTTTTTTTTTTTACTAGCCTCGCTGTTTATGTCAAGGTGTAGCGGGTAGCCATGGCCGACAACGAAAGTGAAAGCTTGGAGTTGGTTCCCAAAAAGAACTCCACTTCGGTCGTATGGACAGTGTTGGGGAGGAACGGAGTACATGTAACGGCGTTATATACTCAGAATACGTAACGCCGTTTCTGTCTTGGCCAACGCATTCCTGTCCTGGCTCTGTTTTGCCGGCTGGGGCTCAAGCTCTCGCTCCTGCTGCTCCTTGTCCGACTCCATTCTGACCGACTGATCGGGCGAATAGCTCGTTTATTTATGTTTGTTTTCGTGGAGCTGGGGCTTCTGGGAAACGCATCGGGTTACCTTCGTTCATTTAGAGAATAAATATAAAGTCGTGAAACAGAGAAGTATCGTCAACGTAATCCATTGAATTCAACAATGTAACTGTATTCTGAATACTATCTATTTAAACTGTAACTGTAATGGAATACAGTTACTCTTAATTTGTATTCTGAATACATAACGCCGTTACATGTATTCCGTTACTCCCCAACACTGCGTATGGAACTGGTTTGGGTTTTCTCCAAACGACAAAGCGCAACAACAAACCTCTTTAACCACCTGAAGAGGCAGCATCCGAAACAATTTGCTGAGAGCCAAGCAGCGAGGCCGACCATGCATCAGCTAGTGGTAACGGCTAAAGACATTACACAGAAACAACCAACTATAACACAAGCCTTTGATAAAAGCAGGACATATGAGAGAAGTAGCAAACGGTGGAAAGAGGTGACTTTTTTGCCTTTAAGTTTTTACAAAGAAAATAGTTTGGTTCTAAATTAACTTCACTGTAAAAATGAACTGTGATAAAATCGTGATCGTGATTTTACCATTAAAAAATCGTGATGTGATATTTTTGCCATATTGCCCACCCCTACTTCAAGGTGAATATATGCATCACTCATTCTTACGTCTCCCTTAGTTTCTAAAAGGCCACCTTTCATAGGGGAGTCAGCTCTGATTGGCTAGCTTGACAGCAGTAACAAACAAACTTTGAGTCTCAAAACATCAACAGGCAACAAGGGTTAAAAACACAGAAGCCCCCTCACACAAGTCATGTTAGAATATATTAGCATATATTAAATTTCTGCTGTTCATATGTGTAATATCAGAATGTATGAATGTCCTGTATCAGAATGTCCATGTCTGTTCTACCCAGAAGCATCAGTCTACACAGCCACACGTCACACACTGCTCAGGCTGACAAACACAAGTTTGGTTTAACAGCCATAAACAGGAAATAACAGGGGGAGTCCAACTTTTCTTCCTCACCAGGTCTTGTGGAAAACTCTGCACCACATAAAATCCATAGCTCTACATGCTAATAGTTAATTCTGCACTGCCATAACAGAACATGGTTAACATAAATAAAAATAATCTTACTAGGAATTATAGTGTAGTGTGCATGAATATATCAAATATAACTTCCAAAAAACTATGAATAATTAAACAACAATTGAATTAAAGTAGTGAAACAAATGAAAAAATAAATAAATGGGTTTTTTTTAAAGAAAAGGAAGAATAAAAATAGAAACAGATGGAGCCTTAGGAGCTCTCAATAGAAGTTAAATATGTTTAAATGTGAAGAACTAACTTGGAAAGAATCTAATATAGCTGTATCTTTCTCAATCCCTAGAACCTTAATCCAGATCTTAAAATAATCACTCCAGAATTTATAACAGTCTGGGTCAAAAGAAAAACATATGGCTCGAGTTACGAGAGGGAGCATGACATCTGTCGCACTGGTCTGCAACATGGCTAAGAGCATCTTCAGACACTGCAGAACAAGCATGAGTAACTGTGAACTATGGATTTTATTCATGTTCTTATAGTTGTCTGTTCATGTTGAATTCATTTTTTTCAACTTGCTTTATACTTTCACACTGTACTACAGAGTTTTTTGGAAAGTCAAATATGCCTCCTGACATTTGTGTTTGTAGGGTGAGTCTCAGAGTTGAATAAAGCCCTGCAGCCATCACACTGCAGCAGGATCCACATGTGCATCTCCACAGGGAGAGAGGAGCTGTGCACATCCATGCAGGGGACACAGAAGCTGTTACCTCATTAATTATTTACAATCATTAATTATCTGGACACGCCAACGTGAGCAGTGATGATGACGGCAACAAACCACACTTCAGACCTGTCATGTCATCAAAGTTCACTTTCTTAAACAGACTTCCTCTCAGCAACATTAATCATTAACGGCAATGAGTTGAAGCTGTGGATGGTCATTTCAACCCAAAACAGTATTCGATATTCACTGGGAACTATTCACCCATTCGTTGTCTGCCACCCCACACACGAAGACAGAGAGAGAGACAGAGAGAGACTCATTCATGCGTTTCACAACTCTGGCTGTGTAGTTGTGGTACAATTGTGATATGCTAGCTTTACCTGGCACTGCACCACATTGTACTTTTTTTTAAGAGTTCCACACACAACTTCTCGACAGCTGTAGCTTGTCTTTGGCTTTGCATGTTTCTCCTGTTAGCACAGTGGCAGCTAATCTCACAGCACCACACGTCCTTCCGGCACCTAGTAGTAAAGTGTTTTTCTTCTTCTTCTTTTGTTGCCCATGGCAGCTGGCAAACAGCTTTTAGGTGCATTAGTGCTACCTTCTGGAGGCAGTAAGGCCTCACTTACTACCAGGATCCACTAAAAACAAGGGAAAATATAATTTTTAAGACAAGACGATGGTCACATGAACTATTCAATTTTTACCTCCACCAAGGAGGCAGTGTTTTCAGGGGTCAAGTTTGTTGGTTTTGTTGTTTGTCAGAAGGATTACAAGTACTGAACTGATTTGCACCAAACCTGATGGAGGGATGGGGCCTGGGCCAGGGAAGAACCCATTAGATTTTGGTGCGAATCTGGTTTAAGGTGCAGATCTATGATTTTTTTTTTATCATTTTCTTAACATTGCACATGCCTCTGTGCTCTGAGTGCCATTCTAGTTTATAATTTAATGACAATTCAAAACCATGACCCATCCCTACATTAAGCATCATTTTTATCAACACTTGTTTATTCCTAACATACAGCATGCCTTACAGACAGTTGAATATCATTGTTCCTTTAAAATCATATTCATCTTTCTCTCCAACAGAATGGACAGTTAGCCTTAGGAAGCTCTTAAGACCATGTGTGTGCACTTACTCTTAAGTACTGTTTTGGAAAACGTAAAAATTTAAGAACGTTCAAAGAAATGCTCATAGAAAGCTCTTTCAACCTCTAAGAACAATCGTTTTCATACACGTCCGTTAGATGATTACGTCTCATCTCCTCTAGAATACATTTAGTAGTTTAATGTTTTTGCTATAACTTTTTATAACATTTTCTATGAGAGCAATGTCACTTCAATATAGTAAAATAAATCTGCATCAATATAATTCTGAAAAACAGGACTCACAAATGACAACAATTCATTTTCAGCCATTCCCCCAGGAAAAAGAAACAAGACCAACAGACAGAGGGGATTATGATCAGAGGGGAGGACACTATTTAGACTAACTTTACAAGTTACACATTTGATGAAATCTGTAAGTCTGTAAACCATCCCATGGTTTACAGACTGGTCAGTCATTAACATGACCACAGCTAATATTCCTTGCAGCTCACAACCACATACAGATTTATACATAAACAGTGCCTTCAGATATAAATATAAAACATATAATCAAAGCTTTTATAAAACACTGCAATTTGTAGCTAAAATAATAAAAGCACATGTACAAGAGGCTTTTAGAGGACTTAAGGAAAAGCCCTTGGGAGTGCTGACCTTGCTGTTTGGGAGGTAAGGCACTGGTGGTTGGTTTATTTTAGGATGTGACCTTTGACCCATTGGCACAGCATTGTCCTCTCTATTGATTTATCTACAAAGTGTGGGCCTCTTTTTTGCCATCATTAAATTCTGCTTACAGTATATTTACAAGCCCCATCCAACTTTTGAAGCTAAAAGATACACTTTGCATACCATAATTAGCTGTAAGATTTCTAAATGTATATCATATATGTTTTTCAGAGTTAGTAAGACTGCAAAAAAGATAAAAAATGAACCGAAATAGTAGCTTGCAGGCACCAACATGGTCAGAGACAGCCACCTAAAAGCTGCTTGAGCTTTTATAATAAATTAATGAACTGTAAAACGTCAGTAAGGGCATTTAAAAGTTGTTTCTGGGAATGGGCTGAGAAGCAGCTGGTCCAAACATCACCATCTATCCAAAAAATATGACACATCTTACTTCATGTCAAACCACCAGGAAATGTCATGAAAACAGCCCTGCCATGCAACGCTTTCTCTCCATCACAAAACGTCCACTTTCACAATAGGTTCATATTCCCACACAAACCGACCGAAATAATGGTACACTCCGAAGGGCAGGTTTTTGGCCAGATTTATCTATTTCATGTGAAATGAGGAAGCTCGAGCAGCCTATTTATACTTAAATACACTGAGTGGAAGAACACCCACGACTCATTAAACGCCCTAAACCTTGCCCCATCACGTATGTCAGGTTATTTAAAAAAAAAAAAAAACACACATATATATATATACACACACACACACACACATTTATGTTTGTGTGTATATTCACTCACACACACACATACATATAAACGGTGGCACACAGAAACTGCGATTTTTTAAACGGAGATCAGCGTGTTCTGAAGAAGCGATTGATTTAGTTCGGCTGAGCTGGATAACAGGCCAACAAAAAGCAGAGAGCAACAGGAATTGTGTCATAAATGAGATGCTGAAAGCAGCAGCCTGTCATCCGAGGATGGATGGACGTTTAATAAGAGCGAACACACAAACACACACACTTCGGTAACGGATATTCCTCTGTGCAGCCGCATCTGAAACTCTCGTGTTTTATCACAAAGAGGAACAACCCGGCTACAAATACATTTCACTTGTTTGTTTGATAAATAAGAGCACGCAGCGATGAAGGGAGCAGGTCTGGGATCAGCAGCATTTCCCTGCCAGCGTGTGAGCGTAGGCTGCTTTTGTCGGCCCCTTATTTAGCCGAGAACCGCAGAGAATTCAAATTTTTTACTAAAATGAAGCAAGAAAAGGCACACCCAGAGTCGGTTTTAATTGCATTGTCTTCCCACCCACCCCCTGCAAAGTCAATCTCCTCCATACGGGCATCAGCCTCTGCTCCACTTGAAGCTCCATCCTACCGCAGCCTCAGACAATCGGAGCTGTGTTAAAATTAGACATCTTTTAAAAAAAATTTTACCTGCAGAGTCGCCATTAGCATCCAAATCCCGAGAGGATGCATTTTGTTGTTTTATTTTTCCTCCTCCCAGAACCGACAGAGTCCCCCGCGCAACACTGGACGTCAGATTTTTAATTCGCGGTAAACCCCGGCGGCATTAGGCTGCTTTCCTCCTTCCTTCGACCAGCACCTCCTCCTCTGTGTCTGTGTCTGCTCTGCCCGGCTCAGCGGCGACTGGAGCCTGCTTGGGCCTCCCCCGCCCCCACGCCCCGCGCGCGCCCGCGCCTCAGTGCCGCCCTCTAACGGACAACAGGGCCAACTGAGCCCGGGTGTAGAGATGCCTCCACTCCACTAGGTTTATGGCCAGTTTATCAGATCTGGATGACATCAAACAAACCTGTGGATGATTAACTGGTCCAAATCAGAAACTGTCAGCAACACAACGCTGGAAAAACGTGAACAGAATGTGACAGCCAACAAGGTTAAGATTAGGCTGACTGGCATTTTACCCTAATTGACATTAATGGTGTGGACAAAATAATAAAGAAGCAGTGCAGTTCAACACCACTACAAACTGCAGCAAAACGATCATGCAGTTGAGTCAATAAATCTATGAAAAACAAAATGAACATTGCAACCTTCATATAGGAGGGTTTACTGCAAAACTGGTGGATTAGACTAGATTAGTTTTAGACAGGTGGATGTAATAAACCATGAACTAGGTGTAAATCAGATGTAATCATATCATAGCACCCTCAGACATATTGTGATGGGTGGAAAGTACAACTCACCTCCCTGAGCCTGAGGAAAGCGCAGGAGGGCCAAATTCTCTGTTGCTGTATGAACTAAAATGAAATGATTTTACAATAACACAGTTTCACAGTGAAAGATTTTGAGGCTTGGTCTTCAGTGAGGCAAAAATATCATCATAACCCAATCTGAATCGTGTTGGGGAAAGTGTCTTTAGGACAAAAGTCAAGAACCTCAATTAGTGATGGCAAGGAAAAGCAGTGTTCTTCTTTTTCTTTTTCATGTGCTGCACCAGCAGTCCATCAGTTCAGGGTCTTCTAATTACATAATGGGTTTTACGTAACGTTCATTTAACCATCTGAATGAGAAACATCTTGTATAATCTTAATCCTAATCACATAGTTAATGATTTTACAGGTTTATGTCGTGGACATTGGTTTTAGTTATTTCAACTTTGTTTTCCACCCATGAACTTCAACAGCCCCAACTATTGAGAAGTCAATCTGAGGTATGCATCACAAATGGAAGGTCTTTTTGTACAGTGGGAGCACAATAGCTCGTAAGAATTTCAGCAGTTTTCCATGTATGTGAATGCATGTTGGCAGATGTTGACAGTTGTGTCTGTCGCTCAGGGTACAGTGACCATGGCACCTGCAATGTTATACTCACTAAGTCACTGTCATGTTCTTAGTAATAAGAACCAATAAATCCATCAAATTTATGAAACAGTGAACCGAGGTGTGAGTTCTACAAACAAGTACAACCTACCTCCCCCCATCAAATTTCAAAATCAGGCTGATCTAAGTCAACTACAAAACTCAAGATGTTACATTTCTGTAAGGGAGGGGAGGGGCTCACTGAATTTGAACTCAGCAGCATGATAAGACACGTTTGGTGGGAGGAGTCTGATGGGTGCTAGTCCAAATACTGTGAACCATGGACATTACAACAAGTGAGACGGTGAGTGTGTGAAGCAACTAATGTGCTGATTAAAGTGCTCCACCTGCTACAAGTCAGATAAAGAGAGTTTTTTCTTGCCACTGTCGCCTTAAGTGCTTGCTCTGGGGTCAGGCTCTGGGTCTCTGTAAAGCACTTTAAGTGAAAATTCATTTATCCAAAGACCAGTGTAGGCTTAACAAGTTAGGTAAATGCTAATTGTATCTTTACATTAAAAAGAAATTAACATGCTAATGTTAACTTTTAATATTGGCCTGTGGCGTAAAAAGCCAATTAAAATTTTCGTGAAAACGATAGTTAGCTAGTAGTAGCGACAGCATGCTAACGGTAACTTTTTTATTCTGATGGTTGTGGAGTTAATTAGACTCAGTAGACAGGCCCGATGGCAAATTGTCAGGTAGCCACTAACGTTAGCTTAACAGCAGTACAAGGGTGTGGCCCTCAACACTCTCCTGTCGGCTTGCTGTTATAAACCTTTTTTTACTCTTTTGAGAAAGTGGTGGATCTTTGAAATCTGCTGTAATTGCACTAAGTTGTATCTCGATAGTTTATGTGCTTCAGTGTTTTACAGTATAGCGTATAGAGTCCGGTGGCATCAGAGTGATATCTGACTCGTATATAGCAGTTTCCCATCATAAAAAGTGGACTGATGCACAAATGACAACTAAATGAAACTGATTTTACATTTTGGTGGCTAAAAAATGTTGTGGCAATGACCGTGTCCACAACTGTGCAATTTCAGTTTCTCATCTGTCACTGATGCCCTCAGACACAGCAATATTCAGTCTTGAAATGTAGTGTGTGAAAAAGCATTTTCTGTATTTTTCAGGTGTGCAGAAAGTTCACCAGGATTGTTAGCAAGAACCTCAAACAGGAATTCTATGAAGGGATAGATTGACACAGTACGGAGCCCCTCTGGTGACATTGGATAAAAAAAAAAAAAATAATGCGATGGCCACGAGATAATAACGCGAGGCCACGAGATCATAACCACGCATTACTATCTCGTGGCCTCGCGTTATTATCTCGTGGCCATCGCATCCTTGAAATATGACAATGATGATGAATTTTAAGAGTTTAGTTTTTAAGAAAATGTGGGAATCTTAAATAGTGCAAATGAATTGAAATAGTTATTTGTTCAAATTTTAGATCCATATTTCATGAATCGTGTTGTCATTTTATACCCCAAACGACTATGGAGCCAACAGACATTCGGACTCTGGTCCTCAGAGGGCTTCCAATCATCCTTGGAGATAACCCCGCTGAAATCTACAAAACAGGCGTAAGTAACTTCTCCTTCAAAGTAAAAACTGAAATAGACATGGGTCATTGAACAAGCTTGGTTTGTGTTATGCAATAATGAATTGTTCTTTTAAAAGTCTGTCAGCATTGTATGCTATATGTAAAATATTTTTACTGCTCAACACTGCTTTCAGACAATCATTTCAAACACCCCATCCAAGCTCTTTAGTCCCTCTATTTGTTAAATTTAATCCAGCAATCAATAACTAATTCACACCTTCCCTCATGTGTGACTTAGCTACATACTAAATATTGATGGTCAAAATCACACTTATCCTCTTAAGGCCCTCTTAGGTCACTAGCTCATATTTAAAAATTTAAAACGAACAAAAAAAAACAGTTTTTTTGGGGGTGGTCATTAACTCCAGTCCTCATCATCTATAGCGATTGTGAATTAATTTTCATAATTTTAACTCTTTAGCCAGTTTATTATTACTTTACTCTTCTATTTTTTTCCACAAAAAATTAATTATTTTCTATTTGATGAATGTGAAGTGTATTTTTGTGCAGGGATTAGTCTGGGATATGTCAATAATTAGCAACAAGACTGATTTTGATTTTCCACAGTGGATCAGCACACATCTATTGTACGCTGAAACATCCAGGATGTTGTAGAACATTTTTTTCATGTTTAGCAGAATGATGTTTTTCCCCGATACCGCCATGGGTACTGGAGAAAACGAAGATGGAGGAGAGAATGGCCCGCTGCCTCACCTGAGAATGGCCCGCTGCAATAGTTGTCAGTGCCAGTGTCCAGCCAGGATATATTGGAGATTGTTAAATGCTGTTTTTGTATTCCTCCAACACATTGGAATTGTTACAGCAAGCACTTTTAATGTATTTTAATGTGAGTTTAACTGTTTTTACTTTTTGGAACACAAATGTTCATTTTTCAGAAATAGAAGGTATTCGAAAATTTGAATGTGGCTTTATTTCTTCTGTTCCATATAATTTTGTATTTGAAAAAAATCTCAAAATCAATCATATAAAATATAAAAAATTAATGATTAGTGATTTTAAGTAGGAGTAAAAAATGTGGTTTGTTTTTTGATATGTATGGTCAACTTAAAATGTTAATTTTACAACTTATCAAATAGTTTATGTAAACTGAAGAGTTTAAGTTCAAACTACTAATTGAAACTTAAACATGTCTGTTAAATCAAATTAACATTTTATGTTAATACAAGTTAATTTTTTTAGTTGCATCTTGTGTAAAAACTAGAATGGTTTAAAGCAACAGGTTTCCACGCAATTCGCAAGTAAAGTCAACTAACTTGGGTTTAGAGTGTGGGATTTATTCAATTAACTCACCTCTTCCTTGTCTTTACCGTGTCCCGTTTGTAAAAAAAAAAATAAAAAATTGATGCCTGGTTTCTACTTTTAGCTGATTCACTGGGTTTCAAACCCAAACACTGGATTAATCCACCGCTGAAAATAGTCTCTCAACAAATACATTGTTTCCTCTTGTTTTTTGAGTAGTGTTTGTTTAAAACTAAAGTGTCAACTGTGCTCTGTGTATCCAGGGCAGAAAATTGGAAATTGAGGGTCCTATCAGTGTCTATTGCAAACTGCTCTAGCATTTTATAGGTTTCCACGTTTTTTCCTATGTGAATGCACAGTTGCAGATACTGACTATTGTGTACACACCACTCATGATGGCAGTCTTCAACACTCAGTAATGTGTATATCTTCTATATAGCTTTAAGTGGCACTCCACCAATTTTATGTGCCCAAAGTTAAAATATGAGCATTACTCAGCCTGTAAAAAGAGATGTATAATGTTTTTTGTAGCTGAAGAGAAGCTTTATTTGAGTGTGCCCATCACTTGGACATCACTACCATGGGGGAGTCTGGCTTTAAAAGCAGGGCTAAAATGGTTGTCAGTTGTCTCGTGAGAAAAGACACTAGGTCATGCATGGTTTTCTGATCCTTTCACTTTGTAGCTTTTTTCTTTCACTGATGAAACTCATCTTTGAATCTATGAAACTCTTCACAACAACTGTCACAGGAAAGTTGGTGTTTTATTCAGCTTTTGTTATCCAACCACTGCATGCTTAGCAGATGGTGGGTCCTGCTCCACTCCTGGCAGAGTCGGTCCTGCTGTTCTCCCCAAATTCATGACATGAGGTCAGACCTTTCAACAGATATACACATCAAACTGTTGAGTATTCATGTTTGTTGGCAGCTTCAATTTCCTGCTGTTTTTCCTTCATAGCAACACATCAGCAGCACAGTTGGTATGGGCACTTTAAATGTGCACCTCTGTGTTGACCCAAAATTTAGACCTCAGTCACTTATTTCTAGTGACATTTGTCATTTTCTATTTTTTGGACACTGAATTACACGAGCTGAAGGCTGAATGTCACAAACAAGTTAGTGTATGATAGTTTGAGTTTTGTTGTTGTTGCTTGTTTTGTTTTAACCATACGTTGTTTTTTTTAAATTCATGAATGCCCTACATGTTTCTCACGAATGTTGTTCACTTAACAGCTTGCGTTCATCATGTGCAGAGTCAGAATCAGTTTAAATGAGAATCAACTTTTGAAAAAAAGCGTGTGGCTTAAAGGCCTAATATAAAGCTAATACAAACTAAAGACCTGAAGAAGGAAAAATTCCTACACAGAGCTCCCCTGTCCTCTTTGTTCAGGAGATCAACGCTAACTAAATAACCCATGTGAGGTCAGGTTAGGACAGCTATTAGAGTTGAAGTAATAGAACTATTAGAATAAAAAATCACAGTAATTTGTTTTAAGGGAACTCAATAATAACATGTGGTCATGAGCCAGTACAATGGGTGAAGATTTCTCATTCATGGTAGCAACTATGGCAACCGATTTAACACGACATGGCATACCAAGGAGTACTGGAAAAAGTCAAAATGATGGCACAAGACAGGTAGGCAATACGACCCACCAAAATGCACCAGGACGCTTACAAGATAGTCATCCTTTTCATGTACTTGCAGATGAAACAGCTCATGATATTCAATATGCATGTGTAGCCAAGTAGAAAATATGAATGCATATTTGTTTCTGATAAATAAATAAGTTAACAATAAATAGGTTAAAGAAAAAGTGTTGTTTAAAACAGGAATTAAAATATGTTAAAATGGTTAATTTCATAAGGAGTTTAAAATGCTTCAATGTGTTTTATTTCATTTATTTTGTTAAAAATGTAAAAATCTGTTTATTTTATAAGAGATATCTTCTAGAGAAATGTACCTGGTCACATGTGTAGTGTAGTGAGTGTGGATTGGCTCACAGGACGTGCATGCAGTGATCGTGTGTCTGTGAGAAGATGAAAAAAAAAACTAATGAGACCGCGGAGGAGCAGTTTTCGTCGATGCAGAGTTTTCCGAGAAGGGAGCTCAAGGTTTGTGGACTAGAATGTGTTAGGATTATCTGCAAGATAATCTGCCTTAAGACCAGTCGCTGCTAACGCAGCTGGATTTAGTAGCCTCGTTTGGACTGTTGGACTGTTGGATTGTTTTCGGTCTGGAAACGAGAGACAACAACCAGATAGCGCTCTGAGCTAGCCAGGAATGCTCAGAGTTCCTCTGGCCACGCTGGAAAAAGACTGGACACTCGACTTTACCTCCTTGCTCTGCTGGTTCCTGAATCCCATGGAGAGTACTACCTGGATACACTTCTCTGTGGACCACGTTGCTCTGGAAAGGTACTGCTTTTATCTTTATTTTTTTTGCTCATTGTGAGTGAGGCGACCGCTGTGTTTTGGGTCTCAACGCACACAAGCAAAGATACAGGCCTGCAACGAGGGGTTTAATTTAACATATTTGGGCTAATCCTGCCGGCTTACTAAAGGGGTTGCATTAAGGTGTGTTTTGACAAAAGAGACTGTTTATTCTGTGGAAAACTTTACGTTACAAATATTGAAGTGTAAAGGTGACATTTTAATTTTTTTATTATTTTCCCTAAATTAAAGTTCAAAGTTTACTTGCTTTAAAAAATCTATAGCGCATTTTATTTACTTTAAGGTAACTTTATAAGGTTTAAAGGTCCTTACATACTGACACTGTAAGCTAAAGTGTGGCAGAGCTTAAGTTTAGAGAGTGAGGAATTTCCCAATTTCCCAAAACTAGAAATTTCACTGAGTCAATCTGAGTTACTCTACCAAAATAAATTAGGCTAAAGAACTCAGGGCCCCTTTCTACGCATTTAACTTGGTAGACGGGCTACACATGGATTAAAGTTCTCCGTTGCTACAACGGATTTCCGTCATTTGGAGTTCACAGAGGCAACTTATGAGATCAATGTAGGGAGAAATTCAGGGAGAAAAAAAAAAATAATCATGTGCGTGCGCGTATGCGCATGTCCCATATCAGAGTGGAATGTAAACACTGAGCTGTGGCGCGAAAGTTAAGCTAGCATGGACTCTGGTTGAAGGCCAGAGCTTGAAGTTCCAGTTTCTCCATTCTGCCAATTCTCCTTCACACCTGTGGTTAATCACCTCATCAATCCACCTGAAGACAGCAGTACTGAAAGACCGATCCTGTACTCTACTGGATTTTCCTCATACTGGTTTTCCTGTAACTCATTATTGTTCTACAGAATTTACAAACTCAGGTGTGTACATTTGTCTTCTTGTCTTCATCCAGTTGTCAGCAGGGGCTCAGTGCTGAGTCCTCCTATCCAGGGGCACAGAAACTTTGAAGTCCATTTTTTTGTGCGTAAAATAACCAAGGCCCATCAGTAAGCTCCAAAGCCCAGCCCTAGCTTTCTAAGAAGATGAGGAAAACAGGAGAAACCTTTGGGAGAGGCAATTCAAAGTGTGATCCCCTCTCCACGGATGGCTGGGTTTTTGAAACAGTAGATGGGCCAAAGATGATGAGTGTCCCTCTGTGGACCTAGGGGTTCATATGTGGTCTATCTGTGGTCAGTCTGGGTTTTGAGGGGTTCCATCTGTGGTCTTGGGGGTCCATTCTGGATCACTCCAGCCAGGGGTGGTGTTTAAGTATAAATAGTGCAAATATCATTTTAATGAAGGAATGAGGCAAGAAGAAATTTATTATTAATACTCGTTTATTGATTGTGGTCTTGTGGAGCTGTGGGGTCCATTTTGGATCACTCCAGCCAGGGGTGGTGTTTAAGGGCCTCCAGCGTGGGTCGGGCCTCTGGGCTTTTGACCAGACAGCTCAGCAGAAAACCCTGGCAGTCTGTCAGACAAACAGGGGTCATTTTTAACACTAATACTGTACTCTGTGTGTGTGTCTGTGCCTGTGCTTGACTGTACAGTACATATGTTTTTATGACTTACCAAAGGAAAGATCATCTCTGATTTCAGGGTTTTTATGGACAATCTCAGTGCTGTTGCTGAAGGGGAGAAATCTATGCAGCATCCCAAACAGAACTACACCAAGCTGCCAAACTGTAGATGGTTCAGCCCTGTACCACCCACTCTCAAATGTCTCAGGGGGGCTGTACTCATAGGTGCCTAAAATCCACACAGAGACAAGAAGATGGTGATGGACTGAGGAAGAGGAGAGAAACAGCAAAGATGCTGGTCTGGCTTGAAGAACAGGACTATAAGGAGAGCCTACCTTGATCAGCAATATATAATCCGTCTGACAGAAACGTGCCACAGCCAAAGTCAATAAGTCGGACACACGGGACATCAGAGCTGGTTTCAATGAGAATGTTGTCCGTCTTAATGTCCCTGTGGAACACACCTTTGGAGTGGACCTCAATGAGAGCATCCACCAGCTGTTTGGCAATGGTCTGAGAGAGAGAGACGAAGAGACATGTAGACTGTGAGACACGCTGGGTGTGGATGTAAACACAGATGCACACTGGTTGTAAATTGCATATTGAGTCTGTATAAGACTTCAGCATCACACTAGATTGACACAGGGTATTTCACACACTGCACAAACACTGAATACACATGCCATCATCTACTTACCTTAGCCTCACGTTCCTGCATACAAGATTCTTTAGAGTTGATATACTCTGACAAGTCCAAACAAGGGACTGGCCTCTCTAGGACAAGAATCAGATCATAATCCAGATCGTACCAGTCCAGCAAGGGCACAACTGCACTGGTTTCTCCTGCCGCAGGTTTGACTTTGAGCAGCAGTGCCACTTCCAGAGGGACCACGCAATGCTTTCCATCCAGAATCTTAAGACATAGAGTGACAGAGAGAAAAGAAATAATAAAACCTTTGTCTATACATGTGCATAAAAGTAAATCTCTTAACTCTTAGATTGTATCAGGTACAAGAGAAACCTGTAAATGCTTCAAGCATTTCAATAATGTACAGACATGTTGGCATTAGGACAAAGAACAAATCACTTACCATTGATGTGCGTGGGACATCAAACTGGGAGATGTGTTTTACGGCCACCTACGGGACAGAAACACAGACATTTCAATAGCTTGTGCTACAGAAAGCGTGGCTACATGCATCTGTGTGTACGTGTGTGTGTGTGTGTCTTACAGGCAGATTGTCGTCTTTGCGGTGGCCTGCATAGACTGACCCATAGCCTCCTGCACCCAGCAGTTGCTCCTCCGTATATTTGGACTCAAATGCAACTGGAGAAACCACATACAAACAGATTGATTATAAATATTCACAACTTTCTCTGACCACACTAAGAAACTAGCTTAGCTTAACTGATGGAATACACAATTCATTTTTCAGCCATTTCTATCTCATCTCACCTCTGCTATGAGGCGGGGCAGTGTTTACAGATGAAGAGGTGCCAGGTTCGTCACTGGAATTGGAGCTCTGGGGGCTGGTGCCCTCAGAGGATTTGGTGGTCTTTCTGCTCCTCTTCCTGGGTTCCTCTCTCTCTTCAGACTTCCTCTTTCCACTCTTCCTCCCTTCAGCTTCAGCTGGGGTGGATGTGGAGGCATCCACCCCAGCTGAAGCTGAGGGGCTTGGGGTTCCTCTGCTTCTCTTCGTCGGTCCATCGCTGCTCTCGTCAAAGGTGGACTTCCTCTTTCCGCTCTTCTGGGTCTCCTGTGTTCCCTCTCCATCTCCAATGCTGGGTGCAGGAAGGCTCAAAGTTTCTGTTGAGACAATGTGATGACCAAGAAAAAGACTGTGAGCGTGTTTGCTTCACTTGTAGCTGGTTTCAGAGTTGAGACACGAGTTTGGGGAGTTAATACCAAACTGTGCACACATTTATCTATGCACCACTCAGACCTCTAAAACAATGCATCTGCAATCAGACATGAAGTTCAACACAAGTCTGATCTCAGGTGATTTTGCTATAAATGTTTTGACTTCACACAAGTTTTAGGAGTCAACTTCAGCTGCTTATCCTCACTCTCAAACTCCTCTTTTAGTTTAGCATTTACTTTTTAAAACACAGATTTAATGAATCTTCCTATCATTTTTATCTCCTCTAACCTGTAGTGTCAGGTGGGCTGCTGTACACTGAGGGTGTACTGGGGGCGTAACTGGTTGAAGGCCCACTGAAAGTCTGGCTGCAGTCTTTGGAGGGACTTTGACTTGTCCTGCTCCTCTTACTGGCTCTTTCAAGATTCTCCTCAGGGTTTCTCTTGGAGGTCATCTTGTTTCCATGTTTTCTGCAGTCCTCTGCTACATAGATGATGGGGTCAGTGTGGCATTCTGCAAGAACAAAAAAGATCATTTCGTTTGCTTCATGTGCTTTATGTATATTATCTAATGTGTGAATGTCATTACCCTGACAGCTGAATCATATGGATTAACAAGTAAGAGAGAGGTAGTTTTTGCCAGGAGTTTGTCCTCATTACTCACTCAGTTGTCTACTGGAAGCCAGACACCGATCAGAACGTATTGTTGGCCACGTTTTCGAATTCATGACTCTCAAACAGTAAAGCTTGACGGTTGAATCTCCAAAGTACTGTGCTTGTCCAAGTGTAGTACCTGTCTGCTTACAAGCTGGTGCTCGGAATGTTCTGATCTCACAGCTATGACCTCACAATGTGCTACTGCGTGTGAAGTTCTACTCATTAAAATGCAGAATGTCAAGTCAAATCTAAACACACAAATACATTTAATCCAAAATAAAAATGTGATGTGGTTTCTGTGGTACCTCAAACACAAACAACAGTGACAGATAAAGATTCTTCATTCATCAGTCATATCAAAGCATGGTTAGGGGCCAAATGTCATGATCTGTGTGCAGACATAAGCTAATACCAGTGCTAACGTCTCTCAGTCTAACTGTACTAATGTGTCAGTTGACATCTGATGTCCTTTAGCCCAAAAGTGACACTAGAAGGGTCAAAACATGCATCAGTTACTGTACTATGTACAATTACATTTCCACACATCAGAACCATGACATGCATAGCACTCATTCATAACATGTTCAATTCAAGTTCAATTTTTATTTCGGTTACATAAGATAAGATAAGATAAGATAAACCTTTAATAGTCCCACAATGGGGAAATTGCACATACATTTTATAAAATAAACAAAAATCATTTCACGCAACTGTCACAGTGAATAACTGAAAAAGGAATAGGCTAAAGCACAAGGCTTACTATTTCCTATCGCATACCATCCAAGGAATAACCCAGAACAACAACAAAACAAAGAAAAAAAAAATAAAGAACTATATTAAACCCTGAATTCTAATCCTTAACTGTTTTGCATTTTATCGGCTCACATTATAGGAATTAATTACTTGTCAGTTTTCTTGAACCCTAACAGGGAACAGCATAATTTCAATTCATGTTGAAGTCCATTCCACAGTTTGACACAAAAACTGAAATACATCTATATTTTATATTTGTTCTCACTTTGCACATTTTAAACATAAACAGTCCTCTTAAATTATAATTTTCTTCTCTCAATTGAAATAGTCTGAATGCAAATATGCTATTGCTCACCGCCCGAAAAAACACTTCCAGTGTCTGGAAATACACAATATTCATGAATTTTAAAAAAGAGGATCCGATAAACAATTGATTAGTTGGTTGTTGGTATCCGCTGTTTAATATTCTAATGGCTCTTTTCTGAAGTTTAATAATTGGGTCAGTTTTTGTTTTATATGAATTTCCTCAAACTAAAGCACAATATGACATGTAAGAATAGAATAGAAATAGAATAGAATAGAAATACTTTATTCATCCCAAGCTGGGAAATTTCGCTATCACAGCAGCAATACACAGGCACTCAGCCTCCAAACATAAACCTCTAATGGTAAAAATAAACAGTATGGACATTATTTACAGAAATGGGAATTTAAAATAAGAGTACAAAAGGAAGTGTGCCATTTGAATAGAAATATGTAATCTAAGTGCAAAAACAAAATGTGCAATTGAAGCTGAACCTTGTGTCAGATCTGTCATATACAGCAGTGTTATCTGTGACACAGTGATGAGGTGTTAAACAGTCTTATGGCATGAGGCAGGAAAGATTTCCTGTAACGGTCCTTTTGACAACGAAGCTGTCTGAGCCTTTTGGAGAAGGCGCTCCGTTGTCTGTCCAGTACAGGGTGGAGAGGGTGATCAGGGTTATCCATGATGGATAACAGTTTGTTCAGTGTCCTCCTCTCCACCACTGCTTCAAAAGTCTCCTGTCTGCAGCCAATGACAGAGCCAGCCTTCCTGATCAGTTTGTTCAGTCTGTTGGCGTCACTGGCTGCAATGCTGCCCCCCCAGCAGACCACAGAGGAGAACAGAGTGCTGGCTACCACAGACTGGTAAAAGATCTCCAGCATCTTACTGCACACATTGAAGGACCTCAGCTTCCTCAGGAAGTAGAGTCTGCTGCAGGCCTTCTTGTACACAGCTGTGCTGTTGGTCTTCCAGCTCAGTCTGTTGTCGATGGTCACTCCCAGGTACTTGTACTCCTCAACCACCTCCACATCCTTACCCAGGATGCAAAGGGGCTGTGAGGCTGTCCCCTTCCTCCTGAAGTCAATCACCAACTCTCTGGTCTTGTCCACATTAAGCAGCAGGTGATTTCCTCCAGCCCACTCCACAAATCTGTCCACCAGCCCCCTGTACTCTTCCTCCCGTCCCCCGCTTATACACCCCACAACTGCAGAGTCATCAGAAAATTTCTGTAAGTGACATGACTCTGAGTTGTACTGAAAGTCAGAGGTGTATAAGGTGAACAGGAACGGAGAACGCACAGTGCCCTGCGGGGCTCCTACACCACTCATCACCACATCAGACAGGACACTACCCAGCCGGACGAACTGTGGCCTGTCTGTCAGGTAATCAGTGATCCAGGAGACAGTGGACCCACCAGCACCCATCAGCCGCAGCTTATCACCCAGTAATGGAGGCTGGATGGTGTTGAAGGCACTGGAGAAATCAAAGAATGTGATTCTCACCGTGCCTCCACCACCATCCAGGTGTGAGTGAGCTCGCTGTAGCAGATAGATGACGGCATCATCCACCCCCAGACATGGCTGGTAGGCAAACTGCAGAGGGTCTAGAGAAGACCTCACCTGCGGCCTCAGGTGAGCCAACACTAACCTCTCCAGCACCTTCATCACATGGGATGTGAGGGCAACTGGACGGTAATCACTGAGGCCAGATGGAGATGACTTCTTGGGTACAGGAACCAGGCAGGAGGTCTTCCAGAGAAGCGGTACCCTCTCCAGGCTGAGGCTCAGGTTGAAGAGATGCTGGAGAACAGCAGACAGCTGGCTGGCACAGGTCCTAAGAGTCCTGGGGCTGATGCCATCAGGGCCTGCAGCCTTGTAAGGCAGAACAAGTGAAGAATACAGTACATCCAGACATTTTTTATTTAACAAATCTCTTACTTTATAAAGAACAGCAACTGATACAGATAGTTTCCATTTGATATATTCTAAATGTGGCTTCCAACACAGTTTATGATCTATAATCACTCCCAGAAACTCATTTACCCTTTCAATTTTAACACAATTTAAATAGAGTTGTTTGTCACAGCTGGCCTTAATATCACCAAACACCATAAATTAAGAATAAATAATAATAAATAATAAAGTATAAACAACTTAGGTCCCACTACTGAACCTTGTGGAACACCACAGGTTACTCTTTTCATCTGTGATTCAATATTATTAATTTTTACATACTGAAACCTATTGTTTAAATAACTTTTTAACCAACATTGTGCAACACCTCTTATACCATATTGTTCACATTTCTGCAGAAGTAAGGAGTGATCGATAGCATGAAATGCTTTACTTAAATCAATAAACACACCCACAGCGTGCTCTTTCTTATCTATTGCTGTGGCTATATGTTCTACAAATTCCATCACTGCCAGAAATGTAGGTCGATTACTCCTAAAACCACACTGATGGTCATTTAGATGCTTATATTTCTCAATAAAGGCATCAAGTCTTTCAACAAATAATTTTTCCAGTATTTTAGAAAATTGAGGTAGCAATGAAACAGGTCTGTAATTTGGTACAGAGTGCTTATCACATTTTTATAAACTGGAATCACTTTAGCTATTTACATTTTATCGGGAAAAGTACCTGTTAAAAAAGATGTGTTACATATGTAGGTAAATGGTTCAATGACACAATTAATTACTTCTTTTATGAGTGACATATCAACAGTATTACAATCAGTAGATGTTTTATTCTTAAACTTTCGAACATGGTAATTTATGTAAATGAAGTTAACAGTGTATGGGAAACAGAGGTTTAATATATGCATGAGAGAATAATGTCATATTTGAAACTTAACTCATTAAGTCCTGTGCTGAAGACCAGTGCGCACTGTCGAGACTGTCAGTGTCAAACTCCCATGCGTCCTATCTTTGCACACATGGTATTGCCGCTCATCAAAAAGAGATAATGGCGACACTTCCGGGAAGATGGCGGCGAGAGCAGACGCGTAGGTAGCGACTCTCCCAAATCGGTTATAACAAACCCACCATACACATTTAACTCAAACGAAGAAGTAAGAATATTAACCAGAAGCAAGGAAAAGCTGGAGAACTACCTGGGATAATCTCTGAAAGCGAAGCTAGCGAACACGAGGACGAAGCAACAGAGGACATGGACAGCCAAGACCACAACGAAACACTGCGAGTGGGGCTAGCTACAATCAGCAAAGACATAAAAGACCTCAAACGAGCTACGACACGAACTAACTACCTTAAAAGATGAGCTGAAAAAAGAGATGAAAGAAGAAATCACCACTCTTCAACAAGAAATCGAGCGTAAGCTCACAGAAAATATAAACGAACTACAGACACAGAAGGCGAATCTTGCGGAAGCCCAAGGGCGCATAACGGAACTTGAAGAATGGAAAATGGATGCAGGTGAAATCATTACGGAGATGCTGGAACAGACTCGCCAGATGCAAGAAAAGATAACTGACCTCGAAGGGAGATCGCGGAGAAATAACATCCGAATCTTTGGCATCCTGGAAGACACGGAAGAAAACTCAGCTAGCAAGTATGTAGAACAACTTCTAAAAAATGAGTTACAGCTCCCTGAAGGAAGAGAGCTCCAAATCCAAAGAGCGCACCGGTCCCCCGCCCAAAAACCAAGCTCGAATGCCCCCCCGAGATCCATCATAGTTAACTTTCTTAAGTTTGAGACAAAAGAAATGATTCTGAAGAAAGCATGGATGAAAAAAGTACAAGTAGGCAACAAGCAAATCTTCTTTGATCACGATTATCCTACCGAAGTCGTCCAGAAACGGAGGGCATACGCAAACATTAAAAGAGTACTAAAGGAGAGAGGGATTCGTTTCCAGACACCGCTGACGAAAATACGCATACACTGGAGCAACGGAGTGAAAACGTACGAAAACGCCAGGGAAGCCGCACGGGACATGAGAGAGAGGGGTTACACAGCAGACCCGCTGGGCGAAGACAGTGCCCCTGCGGCAGAAGGGAGGAAGCAAGGAGCGCCAGATTGGCAGCGTGTTAAAAGAAAGGAAACGAGATCTGATGCAGCGCACCGTGCCAGAGAGAAGCTCCAAGAATTTCACAGGAAAACATGAATATGTACAACTAGAGAAGAGAGGTAACACTACAGATATAAAAAACATAGACTTCTTCAACATTTATAGTATTCAAAACCGACCAGGAGAGGTCCAGGGGGGAAGTGAACTTTCTCCCCATTATGTGAAGTCTTTAACTGTTCTGGTTTATGTTGTTATGTTTACTGTTCATGAGTGTTGGGTTTATGAGTGTTTGGGAGTATATTTTCTAAGAATAACAAAACATAGTGATGACTAATAATATCAAGATAATGTCCCTGAATGTAAATGGTCTAAATAGTCCAATAAAAAGACAGAGGGTCATGACAAAACTTAAAAAAGAAAAAGCACAAATTATCCTTCTCCAAGAAACCCACCTATCTCAATTAGAACACAGTAAACTTAAAAGGTATGGCTACAGGAACTTATACCATAACTCATTTAAAGGAGGACATAGAAGAGGAGTAGTAACATTAATATCCAATTCAACCCAATTTGAACTTGAGAAGGAATATAAGAATAAAGAAGGGAGATACATTATAGTACAAGGCAGACTAGAAAATGAACCAATAACATTAGTGAACATATATGCACCCCCAGAAAGTGACAAATATTTTTTCAAATTCCTATTTGATGTCATAGCAGCAGAAACAAATGGTATTTTAATTTGTGGAGGAGATCTGAATGTTATTAGAAACCACAAAATGGATACAACTAGCCTCAAAAAGAACAAAATTCATCTGACAAAATTCATAAATATATCTTTGGAGGAGATGGGGATGATAGATGTGTGGAGGAGCTTACACCCCCTGGAAAAAGATTTTACACACTACTCAGCAGCACATAAAGTTCATTCAAGGATAGATTACTTTTTTATGAATGTAGAGGATAGCCATAGGGTGAGGGAATGTAGAATAGAGGGAGCAGACGTGTCAGATCACAATCCACTCTATTTAACAATAAGTTTAAATAACAGAAAACGACATACAGTATGGAGACTTAATCTGGGAATATTGAATGATGATCAAAGAAGGGAGAAGGTAAAAATAGAAATAAAAAGGTATATTGAGGAAAATAACAATGGCTCAGTAGATCCAACAATATATTGGGATGCTATGAAGGCAGTCATTAGGGGAAAACTAATAGCAGAAACTGCAAATGCAAAAAGGGTTAAATTAGAGACTTATAAAATGCATAATTTGAAGTTAAGGGAATTGGAACAGAAATATCAAAACACAAATGACGTAAAGATATATCAACAAATTAAGGAAACAAAAACAAAAATAAATGACATACTACTGGATGAAATTGAAAAAAAGAATAAATTTTTGAAGCAGAGCTACTATGAGGCAGGCTCAAAGGCCTCTAAAATATTGGCAAAACGGATACGCAAACAACAAGCAATTAATAATATATGTAAAATCAGAGACCCAAATACAGATGAGGTGATAACTACTCCAGAGGGAATTGAAAAAACCTTCCAGAGGTATTATCAAGATTTGTATACTCAGCCTACATCTGCAAATGAAGATGAAATGAAAACATTCCTAGACATGCTAGATCTACCCTCAATCAGACTTATACAAAATGGAAAATTAACGGCTGATATTACACTGAAGGAGGTGAAAGATGCAATAAATACATTAAAAAACAATAAATCACCGGGAAGTGATGGATATCCCACAGAGTGGTATAAGATATTTGAGGAAGAGCTTTCACCGTTACTTTTGGCATCATTCAATTGGACACTTAAAAACAATAAAATGCCTCCATCCTGGACAGAGGCAATAATTACAGTCATACCAAAACAAGGAAAGGACAAGGAACTCTAGTTATAGTTATAGACCAATCTCTATATTAAATGTGGACTATAAAATATATACAACAATAATTTCTAAAAGATTGAACTCCTTTATACCAGAAATAATAGCGGAAGATCAGACAGGATTTATAAGGGGGCGCCAGACACATGATAACATTAGAAGAACACTTCACGTGGTGGATCAAGCAAGAAAAGACAAAAAAAGTACTGTGTTAGTAAGCGTTGATGCTGAAAAAGCTTTTGACTGTGTAAATTGGAAATTTCTGTATAAACTATTGGAACGATTCGGATTCAACAATAAGTCAATACAGTGCATAAGGACACTTTATCAACAGTCGACGGCTAGAATTAAAATTAATGGAAGCTTGACAGATAAAATTAGATTACAGAGATCAACGAGACAAGGATGCTGTCTATCACCTACTCTATTCGCTCTTTTTATAGAGCCTCTTGCACAGGCTGTTAGGCAAGACCTAGACATTAAAGGTGTGGAGGTGAATGGCATAGAACAAAAAATAGGACTTTTTGCGGATGACGTCATAGCCTACCTTGGGCATCCAAATAAATCATTACCATCGCTGATGAAGCTTTTAGAATTATTCGGACACCTCTCAGGATATAAAATAAATATCTTGAAGACACAGGTTTTAACGCTTAATTACAGCCCACCAAAAGAGATCCAAGAACTGTTTAATTTTAATTGGAATCTTAAGCAAATTTAATACCTGGGGGTCACAATCACAAAAGGATTATCTAAGCTATACAAAGCAAATTATAATAAGATAAATCAAGAGATACAAAAAGACATCGAAAGATGGTCAACGCTAACGTTAGATTTCAGTTCAAGAATTGAAATAATCAGAATGAATGTATTACCCAGGCTTCTGTACCTATTCCAGTCCCTACCAGTAAAGGTCCCCCAACCCCAGTTTGTGAGCTGGAATAGAATAATATCAAGGTTTGTTTGGGGTGGCAAAAAGCCTAGAACAAGATTGGAAACTCTCCAACTACCAAAGGAAGAAGGAGGGATGGGACTTCCAAAGCTTAAAGAATACTTTCATGCAGCCCAATTGAGTTATATTGTAGGTTGGTGTAAACCGAATTACACGGCAAAGTGGAAAGAAATAGAAAAAGAGCTTGGGGAATACCCAATACAGAATATTATAGGAGATGAAGAAACATACAAGAAGATTAAAAACCAAATAGATCCAATTACAATGTTCACACTAAAACTATGGTTCAGCATAATTAAAAAATATAGGATACGGAAAGACATAAATTTATTAAAGTGGATAGCCTATGATAGCAATTTTAAACCGACTAAGTACGATAAAGGATTCAAGCAGTGGGCAACCAAGGGAATTACGGCATGGTGTGTACTGATGAAAGACGGACAGCTGGAGGGTTTCCAAAATATGAAAGAGAAATATGATTTGGATAAACATGAATTTTATAGGTACCTACAACTTAGAGATTACTTTATGAAAGAGATCAAGATGGACCCCTCCAAAGAAGTGAATGGTGTGATCCAAATGATAATCAATGCATATAAGGAAACCAAAGTTAGAATTATATCCGGGCTTTATAAAAGATTGACAACAAATAGACATTCAACTAAATACATAAAAGAAAAATGGGAATCAGAATTTAACATAAAAATTATGGATGAGGATTGGTTAAACATGTGGAGAATACATCACACATCCACTAATTCGCGAATCTGGAGGGAGTTCTCTTGGAAAAATCTGATACGTTACTTTATTTCACCCAAGGTCAAGAGTAAACAATTAAACAAAAGTGTACCTTGTTGGAGAGAATGTGGAGTTTTAGATGCTGATCTCACGCATATTTTTTGGAAATGTGAAAAAATAACACAATTTTGGAAAATAATACATGATTTGTTACTGAAAATACTAGGATATAAGATCCCTATGTCTAGTACAGTATTGTATCTGTGTAACCTATGTGAAGAAAATGTACAATCAAAAGATAGATACTTGGTTAAAATACTACTAATTGCTGGTAAAAAAAAAGCTATTACAAGGAAATGGGGAAAGGAGGACCCCCCTACCCAGGATCAATGGACACAGATCATAGAGGAAATCTACATAATGGAAAAGATAACACACCGCCTAAGACTACAGGAAGGCCAGTTCGCAGAAAAATGGATAAAATGGACAAAATTTAAGACAGAACAGCGACAAAGACTACACGAAACACCGTTGATCGAATAGACGAAAATAAGAACATGGACAGATAATTAGAAAGTGACTCCCACATGTTTGCATTTGTGTTCAACCCTGGTTGTCTGTTACATTTATGTAAAAGAAAAACTTTCAATAAAAACAAAAGTGATTAAAAAAAAAGAGATAATGGCTCTTAAACTGAAAAAATGTACCATAGAGATTTGCACTCTGTTATTTAATCCTGGTGCTGTTTGTTGATGTATTTTTTATTTCTATGTTCTTACATGTAGAAGGTTTACTTGAAATAATAAGACAAATAAAAACATGTAATGAAAAGTTATGTAGATGCTTGATTATTTTAGAGAGAAAGATATGAGCACATTTTGCAAAAAAAAAATTTGAAAAGTCAACAAAAGAATGCAATAGATGCTATAGAACAGCTTTTTAAAATCCTCCTCCTGTAAAATAGTATTGGTCGAGCATTTAAACATGATAGCTGCATTTGGTGCTAAAGTCCTATGCATTAGTATTTCTTAAGCAGGTGTCAAGTAACCTAACCTGGAACTTGTTTCACACACTGCATGTGACTTGGCTGTAGCTCGAAAAAAATTTCACTCAGAAGATTTTTTTTACGTTAATCCATGAATATGTGTGTAACCCACATAAAACATAGGGCTACTAAAGCCTATGTGGTTTAGTAGAGTAGTGCCTGTTGGTTCCGGGAGAGGGCGTAGTGCATTGCTAAAACAGCCAGTGATAGACAGCGTCAGTTCCGCTTGAAATCTCCCCCAGATAATGCCGTGAAGCCGCACTGCAGCAGAGTTGGAAACGTGAGGAACAAAACTTCAGTTGAAGTGTTGATGTTGGAACTCCGGTGAGTTAGTGCCCTGTTCTGGAAGTTAAGATATTGTACACATAAAACCAGTCGGAGTTATAAGGGTATTGTTATATGGTTATGAGTTTTCTCTGTTTTTTTATGCAACTGTTGTGCTTAGGAAAAGACGCTAACGCTAATCGCTAACGCGATTGCTAATGACTAAGCTAGCGGTCTTTTGCTTATGCTACGGCAGAAATATTTATAACGGCTAGGGAATTAGAGCGCTGCTGATTTTTAGCATGGTCACTTTATGATAAGTTCAGTTTGATATGTTTATTTAATTCATGTTTGTCACTGCAGTGGAATGTATTAAAAAACACTATAACAATTTGGTTAAAAAAAGAGATGGTTAAGGTATATATGGTCTGTTAATTCATGGTAAATACTGTTATGATAAGTGATTACATTGTATTTGAAGTATACCCTCAGTAGTAGGCTATACATGATTGACTGATTGTTAAAAGATAATCGTTGAGATTTTATATAAGAAGGAGAGCGTTAGACAAAACAATTTATTTCTCTGCACTATTTGTGTAGGTTGTTTTTTTTTTTTTGTCACGTGAACTGCACTCTACATATGATCATATGATCTGATGAACCAGTTGATGGCGAGCCCAGCCCAGCGCGACGGTGGACGGTTCTGGAGACGGTGTGGCCAGCCGTAGGAGTCCCCACTGAGAGCGTCTGCTTGCGGATCAGATAAGAGATACATTCACAATCCTAACTCTACCCAGGTGGAGTACCTACAGGAGTAGAACACTGGACATAGATATAAAAAGAGACACAGACAGAACTGCTGAACCTTCAGCTCCTTAGCAAAAAGGAGCAACGAGCTAACTGAGCTCAAATAGAAAGGACTGACCAACTTTATTCTTTTGTTTTTTATAAATCTTTATTTTATTTATTTTGCATATTAGCTGCAGAATTGTCAATTTAGTTTCTTTAGTTTTCCTTTGATGTGGTAAGACAATAAAACTGCCAACTCTTCATTTAAACATTACTTCCTTGTGAATTGTTCGGGAATTATTCTTTACGGGCCTAGATAGTTGTAGGTAACGTCCTCGCTCTAGAATATTAACAGTAGAGGTGCTACATGTGCATGCTTCAGATCATGAAAGTCTTTGTACACATTCATTGCACAGTGCAAAGTGCAGATTATACTATGGTTGCAAGCAAGGCAAGTCCCAGGCTGAGGCATGTTGTTCTAGGGTTTCACGCTGCCTGTGGTGAAAGGAGATGCTGTCCAGTCTTCAGAATGTGTATCAGGTATGTCACTTCAGGCAGACAACACTATAGCTTGCACAAAGAAGATTTGTGGCCACACTCAGCCTGTCTTTGCAGAGTCAAGGTGGAGTCAGAAAGGCAAGCATCCTTTGGTGGAGAAGCTGAAATTGGAGATGTTGGTATTACACTTTTATTACTGGTTTGCAAATCCTGAACAGGTTGTGGACAAATTGAGCATTGCACGGATCTGCAGTTTCAACCAACACACCTCGATCTACAGAAGACTGAATCACACCTTATTTTTTCTTTTTCAAATGGTACTATTTCATTATAGATAGCTTAACATTATCTTACACTGTCTTTTGTGACTTTCTTGTGAGGCAGAGCAGACTTTAAAAGTCCCATTTGGTTCTGATCTTTAGCTCATAAAATGTCTTAAATGAACTTCAGAAAAATCAGAAAGGGTCCACATTGTTAATAATCTGTTCGGAACAATGACCTTTAGATGTAAAGGTCATCATCCTGGTATTGGCCTGTGTGTGTGAGAGAGAGAGAGTCGACTACAGCTTTTCTCAGTGATTGCATCATGCTAACATATTTTGGTTCACAACCATGTGTCACTGCTCCAATAACATGGATACGAGTCAGGTAGTTTTTCACACTTTTCACACAAAAATTTTCACACTTCAGTCACTCTTGGGCATCTGGAGGATTAAATGTTACTTTACAATGACGCATGATGCAAAACAGCCCTCATACCAGACATCAATGATGCACGTGCTGGTGAAAGTACGTAACACTAAAATTTGGCAATGACCAGCAGTACAAACAGCCAGTGGTCAGTTTTAGAAACTGAACTACCTATAATGCCCTGTCATCAGAAATGGTTAGAAACAATCCACCTGGAACACAATGAGTGATAGTATGTAGTGGACCAATCAAATCACTTTTCTCAGTGAGAAGGAAGGAACGAACGTTGTCTCTCCAAACCTTTCACTGCTACAGTAGATTTTTTTCAGTGGTTCTGCAATAGGAATGCCCAAGACTTTTTAAGTAGAAACACAACCAAAAGTTGGTGGACACTCTTGCTCATTAGCTTTAACTGCTTAAATAGTAGCTCCATTATCAACCAGAATATGCCCAGCAGTACCACTAAGCTCAACTAGCATAGCTGGATCTTCAGAGGGACTTTTAGAAAGTCAACTTGTTGGTGCTTGTTTATTTTGATTTCTTTGTAAACCTCACACATTTACTACACATTACATTTACTTTTTGCACTTTTACATACATAAATTTTTCTGTTCACTTACTGTGTCTTTATTAATACTATTTTTGTAGCAATTTTTACTTTTTACGTATTTACTTCCTTTTTCCTCCTGAGTGTTAGGCAGTTGTAACAAAGCAGGGATTTGTTGTCATATTCCTATCTATGGACGAGCAAGGGGCTACCTCTCTGTGGACAGTAGCTGTTTGTCCCTGCACTTCCACGAAACTGAGTCAGAAGCTCAGTTGTCTGTTTTTTTTCTTCTGTGCCTTGTTAGATGTGTTATGATTAGATAGTTCTCTCCCTCATCCCTTGTGTTTCTCCTGTTCCTTGGAGTTTCTTGTTTGTCCTGTTTGTCTCTCTATCTGTCTGAGTGTGTGTGCACCAGCCAGAGCTTGGAGTTCCAGTTTCTCCATTCCGCCAATTCTCCTTCACACCTGTGGTTAATCACCTCATCAATCCACCTGAAGACAGCAGTACTGAAAGACCGATCCTGCACTCTACTGGATTTTCCTCATACTGGTTTTCCTGTAACTCATTATTGTTCTACAGAATTTACAAACTCAGGTGTGTTCATTTGTCTTCTTGTCTTCATCCAGTTGTCAGCAGGGGCTCAGTGCTGAGCTGTGGTCAGTCTGGGTTTTGAGGGGTTCCATCTGTAGTCTTGGGGGTCCATTCTGGACCACTCCAGCCAGGGGTGGTGTTTAAGTGTAAATAGTGCAAATATCATTTTAATGAAGGAATGAGGCAAGAAGAAATTTATTATTAATACTCGTTTATTGATTGTGGTCTTGTGGAGCTGTGGGGTCCATTTTGGATCACTCCAGCCAGGGGTGGTGTTTAAGGGCCTCCAGCGTGGGTCGGGCCTCCGGGCTTTTGACCAGACAGCTCAGCAGAAAACCCTGGCAGTCTGTCAGATAAACAGGGGTCATTTTAAACACAAATACTGTACTCTGTGTGTGTGTGTGTGTGTGTGTGCCTGTGCTTGACTGTACAGTACATATGTTTTTATGACTTACCAAAGGAAAGATCATCTCTGATTTCAGGGTTTTTATGGACAATCTCAGTGCTGTTGCTGAAGGGGAGAAATCTATGCAGCATCCCAAACAGAACTACACCAAGCTGCCAAACTGTAGATGGTTCAGCCCTGTACCACCCACTCTCAAACGACTCAGGGGGGCTGTACTCATAGGTGCCTAAAATCCACACAGAGACAAGAAGATGGTGATGGACTGAGGTAGAGGAGAGAAACAGCAAAGATGCTGGTCTGGCTTGAAGAACAGCACTATAAGGAGAGCCTACCTTGATCAGCAATATATAATCCGTCTGACAGAAACGTGCCACAGCCAAAGTCAATAAGTCGGACACACGGGACATCAGAGCTGGTTTCAATGAGAATGTTGTCCGTCTTAATGTCCCTGTGGAACACACCTTTGGAGTGGACCTCAATGAGAGCATCCACCAGCTGTTTGGCAATGGTCTGAGAGAGAGAGACGAAGAGACATGTAGACTGTGAGACATGCTGGGTGTGGATGTAAACACAGACGCACACTGGTTGTAAATTGCATATTGAGTCTGTGTAAGCCTTCAGCATCACACTAGATTGACACAGGGTATTTCACACACTGCACAAACACTGAACACACATGCCATCATCTACTTACCTTAGCCTCACGTTCCTGCATACAAGATTCTTTAGAGTTGATATACTCTGACAAGTCCAAACAAGGGACTGGCCTCTCTAGGACAAGAATCAGATCATAGTCCAGATCGTACCAGTCCAGCAAGGGCACAACTGCACTGGTTTCTCCTGCCGCAGGTTTGACTTTGAGCAGCAGTGCCACTTCCAGAGGGACCACGCAATGCTTTCCATCCAGAATCTTAAGACACAGAGTGACAGAGAGAAAAGAAATAATAAAACCTTTGTCTATACATTTGCATAAAAGTAAATCTCTTAACTCTTAGATTGTATAGGTACAAGAGAAACCTGTAAATGCTCCAAGCATTTCAATAATGTACAGACATGTTGACATTAGGACAAAGAACAAATCACTTACCATTGATGTGCGTGGGACATCAAACTGGGAGATGTGTTTTATGGCCACCTACGGGACAGAAACACAGACATTTCAATAGCTTGTGCTACAGAAAGCGTGGCTACATGCATCTGTGTGTACGTGTGTGTGTGTGTGTGTCTTACAGGCAGATTGTCGTCTTTGCGGTGGCCTGCATAGACTGACCCATAGCCTCCTGCACCCAGCAGTTGCTCCTCCGTATATTTGGACTCAAATGCAACTGGAGAAACCACATACAAACTGATTGATTATACATGCTCACAACTTTCTCTGACTACACTAAGAAACTAGCTTAGCTTAACTGATGGAATACACAATTCATTTTTCAGCCATTTCTATCTCATCTCACCTCTGCTATGAGGCGGGGCAGTGTTTACAGATGAAGAGGTGCCAGGTTCGTCACTGGAATTGGTGCTCTGGGGGCTGGTGCCCTCAGAGGATTTGGTGGTCTTTCTGCTCCTCTTCCTGGGATCCTCTCTCTCTTCAGACTTCCTCTTTCCACTCTTCCTCCCTTCAGCTTCAGCTGGGGTGGATGTGGAGGCATCCACCCCAGCTGAAGCTGAGGGGCTTGGGGTTCCTCTGCTTCTCTTCGTCGGTCCATCGCTGCTCTCGTCAAAGGTGGACTTCCTCTTTCCGCTCTTCTGGGTCTCCTGTGTTCCCTCTCCATCTCCAATGCTGGGTGCAGGAAGGCTCAAAGTTTCTGTTGAGACAATGTGATGGCCAAGAAAACGACTGTGAGCATGTTTGCTTCACTTGTAGCTGGTTTCAGAGTTGAGACACGAGTTTGGGGAGTTAATACCAAACTGTGCACACATTTATCTATGCACCACTCAGACCTCTAAAACAATGCATCTGCAATCAGACATGAAGTTCAACACAAGTCTGATCTCAGGTGATTTTGCTATAAATGCTTTGACTTCACACAAGTTTTAGGAGTCAACTTCAGCTGCTTATCCTCACCCTCAAACTCCTCTTTTAGTTTAGCATTTACTTTTTAAAACACAGATTTAATGAATCTTCCTATCATTTTTATCTCCTCTAACCTGTAGTGTCAGGTGGGCTGCTGTACACTGAGGGTGTACTGGGGGCGTAACTGGTTGAAGGCCCACTGAAAGTCTGGCTGCAGTCCTTGGAGGGACTTTGACTTGTCCTGCTCCTCTTACTGGCTCTTTCAAGATTCTCCTCAGGGTTTCTCTTGGAGGTCATCTTGCTTCCATGTTTTCTGCAGTCCTCTGCTACATAGATGACGGGGTCAGTGTGGCATTCTGCAAGAACAAAAAAGATCATTTCGTTTGCTTCATGTGCTTTATGTATATTATCTAATGTGTGAATGATCATTACCCTGACAGCTGAATCATATGGATTAACAAGTAAGAGAGAGGCAGTTTTTGCCAGGAGTTTGTCCTCATTACTCACTCAGTTGTCTACTGGAAGCCAGACACCGATCAGAACGTATTGTTGGCCACGTTTTCGAATTCATGACTCTCAAACAGTAAAGCTTGACGGTTGAATCTCCAAAGTACTGTGCTTGTCCAAGTGTAGTACCTGTCTGCTTACAAGCTGGTGCTCGGAATGTTCTGATCTCACAGCTATGACCTCACAATGTGCTACTGCGTGTGAAGTTCTACTCATTAAAATGCAGAATGTCAAGTCAAATCTAAACACACAAATACATTTAATCCAAAATAAAAATGTGATGTGGTTTCTGTGGTACCTCAAACACAAACAACAGTGATAGATAAAGATTCTTCATTCATCAGTCATATCAAAGCATGGTTAGGGGCCAAATGTCATGATCTGTGTGCAGACATAAGCTAATACCAGTGCTAGTGTCTCTCAGTCTAATCCCAGAAAGCAAAAGGTCATTGAATCAACATTAATATGTTGTCATTGAAAGTGCTCGTGATGATCAACATTGAAAGAAACGTTTTTCAGTCATTCCGACATTGAATCAACGTTGATGCTACAGCTATATGGTCAACGTTGAAACAACGTTCAATCTCCATCAATCCCGACATTGAATCAATATTGATTCACCTATATATTACTTTGAAATTTCATTTATTTTACACTGAAACAATGTTATTATTAAAGGACCATTCAGCACTTTTCAACCTTTGTTTGTTTTTAATATGCATCATTCAAGCCAAAAATAATCACTTCACTTAATGTGATTACTTTTGGCTTGAATAGTGCATACTAAAAACAGACTAAAAAAAAAATTGGTTTTATTTTCAGCAAATTATACTTTCATTACTCGGTGTTGCATTATAAAGTACTATCTTGCGATGCAGGCTCACCAAACATGCAGTCCTGCAACAGATTGTCCTTGAAGGGCCTCTTCTGTCCCTTTCCCTTCCAGTTGAAAAGGCAGGCTACATTGTTGGTCAGTGTAGCCGATAGCATTCTCCGTATCATGTTGTCTGAGTTGGTCCCTCCAACTAATGACAAACGGGAAACCTTAATAGATTAGAGAGAAAATTGTTAGCGTGATGAAAAAAAGTACAATCTGCTATGTCACCTGTCGTTCTAAGCTTGTAGTTCAGTTATTTTCACAATATTTCTCTGTCAAACACAAAATCACATATAAAACAACTTTGATGCCACCACGCCTACAATTCCAGACATACAGACAAGGCCTTGAATTTCAAAAACTAAATTTAAAACCTAAAACCCAAGGATGGAGCCCTGCAAATGGATATGCCTACAGAAAAGATTAAAAACCTAAACAGATTAAAGACAAACTGGTTAGTGTAGAAATTGTTCACCATCTTTCGGCGGAATGATTCTTCCTTCAGTGCAGCTTCAACCTCATCAAACTGCTCCTCATTGGTGAGTGGCAACACAACAGGGAAGTTTCTCTGTGTGTCAGGCCCAGCTCCATGAACATTCAAGCTGGCTTTAATGTCAGTTATTTCAGTTTTTAAAAACTGCATCTCACGTGACATTTGCTTCACCTCCACAAGTAGCTCAGCAAGCATCATGGTCATTTTGTTGGCAGCAATATCTTTAAGAAAAACAATTGGTTATACATTACATTTCAAGGATATATTCACCATTTTAATCATTGTAGAATGACACCTCATACTGATAGCTTCAGTGTTGGCAAATGTACCCCTCATTTAAAGTAACCATTAAGTGCTTAAATTTAGATCTTTCTAAAGTGAGGCTAAGAAGTTTATCAGAAAATTACACTTGCCTTTTAACACTTGACTGGATTCCACTCGGCAGAACCTCTCTGGAACTGACCCTTTAAAATACCAACAACGGTGTAGGTCAGGGGTGGGCAAACTGTTCCACAAAGGGCTGGTGTGGCTGCAGGTTTTTGTTCCAACCAAGCAACAGCACACCAGACTTGACTCATTTAATCAACTGATCTCAGTCTTCAGACAGTTGATTGGTCAAACTGTGTGCTCTTCATTGGTTGGAACAAAAACCTGCAGCCACACCGGCCCTTTGTGGAACAGTTTGCCCACCCCTGGTGTAGGTATTACACATCCAGTCATTTTGCATCTTATGAATGGTACAAGTGGGATTTCATTGCAGTCTCTTAGGTTAATGGACATGTCTTGCGGTTAAAAAAAAAAACAGAGTATTTCTTCCTCATACCAGAAACCAAAGAATTTAATGTTAGTTAACTCACCATTATTGCCTTGAGGGTTGTGATGGTGGTTGCCAGTGAAGTCTAAAAAGAGGACAAATATATGAAAATTATGATAATGAAACTCGGATAAAAAGCTTGCATTCAATATATGCTACAGCACATAGAGAAATACTAGGTACACTTGAGAAATTCAAGTGTACCTAGTTCTTCTTTTCCGACGTTCAACTGCTTCGTCCTCCGATTCCAAGTCAGTGGTTGCACATGCAGTTTTGATATATTTGTCTTCAAAATGTTTGGCCTTATCGAATGATTCTGCAATAAGATAAGCAGAAAATACACAATGAATGATTATTAAAATGTATTTAAACACAAATGGGATATAGATCAATTCAAATCAGAGTATGCATGTATGTAATAATTACTCACCACAAGTAATTAAGAGCCTAACATTCTCATATGAAGTCCATCCTTTGTAAGGTTGCATGTTTTCTCTAAGGGCCTTTGAATAATTTATGTGCTTTGGGGGCCATAACAATGTACACTCTTTTGGATTAAACCAGCTGGCCAGAACTGTTGCAGTTCCACCATTTGGAAATTGTACAACAGCCCACAGCACCACCTCACTTTCCATCCTGTTTACAATAAATAAAATAAAATAAACATTATAAAAAACCCTTTTTCTGAATTTAAAAGATACCATGATAAAAAAATACTACTAACTCGCCCAGCAATATGAACGGCATGCTACTGCATATGAGCTATTGGAATAGCTATGAGGCTGTTTCCGTCTGACTCTGGATATAGAACACATTTACATTTGATACATCCAAGTCTACCAACCCCAAAATCGTCGCACAACTCACTAACCTTGTATATATCTATGTATGAGGACTCACAGGAATATGTGTAATATGATTCTATGTTTCTGAACCTTTTGTATATCACATAGACCTCATCATCTTCCTGGACTATATTCTGCACTAATGCAGTTCTATTTCCCACTTCAATACAATTATCCTCCTGCTTTGTAGACAAGGTAAAACGCCTACTGGACACCTTTGTGTACTGTAAGGCAACACTGAAATGCTGTGGAAGAGGACCATCGGTATGGATTTTCTGTAACACTGGTTTATCTGTTGGTAATGGAACCTCCACATGTGGCATTTCTGACAACCTTTTAACTAACTGCTGGAGAGGTTGGTGTGGCTTGCGTAAAACATGTTTAATTTGGCCAAGATAATTCTCAAAAGGGAATCCTCAAATATTATCTAAAGATCCGAACTGTTTGTATTCATCAGACAAATGAATAAGCTGGTGTACGCTGAACACAATCTCATCCCTGCCATACAGTTGTCCATAGTGCTCCGCAAAGGATTTCATCAACTTATGTGCAAATTCAACCATTTTCCCAGAAATTCCAGGAGACAAAAACAAATACATGGCCACAGAAAACGACATAAAGTTGTCATACAACTCACTTGGAAGGCAGTCCTTCAGAACTACAGGACCCCAGTACAACATGATCAAGGATCAAGGAACAAGGAACTTTATTGTCATACCAGGACATTTGCATGTTATGGTACGAAATTGGTAGTCAGGTCCCAGTTTTAAGCCATCAACAAGAGCGAAATATAAGGGCATTAGAATAGAAGAAATAAATACAAATATAAACATTAGAGAAATACAATAAACAGAGCAAGAGAAATACAGCAGAGCAGATATATAAACATTGTGAAATTTAACAACTAACAATTAAATAAGATAAAAATAGATAAGGTAAGGTAAGGAGGCCGAAGTCAGCGTGCATGAAGGATCGGAGCTCAGTCGCTTTCCAACGATCCAGGTCCATCAAACCCCTTGGTTTGCGATTAAATTCACATGGGGTATGGGAACGTAACTCCAGGAGTTTTCTTGATATACTGTTAACACTTTGTGAAGAAAGTCTAGTCGCTAGATTGCCCTTTAACCACACATTCAATAGTTTTCTTGTCACCCCAAGACAACAGAGGTGCATGTAATCGATCGGGAACATAGAAACCATCTTTACTATTCCTGTTAGAGGACTGAGTTTCTGTTTCAAGTGATGTTCCTCATCAATCATATCACAATAACGCGAGTCTGTCCTGAACCTGAATTTGTTTCAGGATATGTCATTTTGTTCCTCCACACCCCCTCTTGATCACACTTGTCACATCCTGAATACCCATTATGTGACTTAATATTCTTAACGTATTCTTAACGCTGGAGCATCACACTCAAATGAGGAAATGCCTACATCCAATTGCTTACCATTATGAACAATGCCATTAGCCAGTACATTTTTAAGGTCACTAACAAATTGCTGCAGATACTCAAAAACACACTTTGGCTTGCTTAAACCACAAAAGACACCAACAATAAATGGTGACTTAGTGTAATCACATTTCAGAATTGCAAGTATAGGTCAGATCTGAAGTTTTGAACTTTTAAAAAGGGGGAGACCATCAATGTTGAATTGTAAAGTTAGAGTCCTAAGGTTCACTGGTAAACTCAAACATTTCAATTTTGAAAGTATTCCTTGCACCAACCCAAAGTGACAGTACTCGCCACCTTGCATTTTATTGGTTGCAACATGAGATTGTGTTCTAAGCAGAGTTCTTCCATCTTTCGGCAGCCTAGGGTGAAACAGCCTCAAGATGGACAGCAGAGCAGATAAAGCAACCACACTGACTGAGTAGGATGTTGCCCAATATCTTAGGCTCCTTACTAGCAAATCCAGATTAGGCCCATGCTCATCATCAATGTCAGAGTCAGAGGAAGAATCCAATCCAAATTCATCATTCCCAGCTACACTACTATCCACATAATCATTTTCCATTTGTATGTGATCTGATTCAACTTCATCTTTCTTACCTACACTACAATCCATATGATCACTTTCCATTTGTACATGGGAAGATGGTGTATCTAGTTGGCACACAAGAGAGGTTCTGACAAGTGGTTCCCTATTGACACAAGTGTGTAAATTTCCCCTTTGATTATGAAGGGTTTCCTCATATTCATTAAGGATACCTTTCTCTGTGTCCCTTACAAATCTGCTGACTCTACGTCTTTTAGCCCAATAAGAGGACATCTTAAGTGAGTGAGGTGGTGCTGATATAATTGCAATATTACTTTGCAGTGTATCCTCTTGACTCCTGTTGTAGGAAAAACTAAAATAGAGGAAGAGAAAGCAAAATGAAAAATAATGCAGAAACTATTAGTTGGAAAAAGAAACAAGAATGCAAATATGACTGCACTGATGAAATTCCCTGGTATGACATGTTTTTTTTCTGTTCCAAATAAAGTGCCGTACATTCAGCAAATCTACACTAGTTTAGAAATGATGTAGATGAAATTATACAGATTTGTGATCATGAATGTCACCACTCTTAAATAAAAATTACATTAATCACATAGAACACCAGTTGCTCATGTAGAACACCAGTTAAGCATTCAACATAACCCAATCTTGCCGGTAAAATATTATACTGTCTCTAAAACATTTTCACCTTTAAATGACAAGACAAATGGTCAATAATATGACAATTCAACATCATTTCCCAGGGCTTAAGTCATGACACTGATATTATATATACACATTTTCATTTCATTTACATAAGCCAACTATTCTGCCCTCCCTGAATGTAGGTGTGTTCAGTTTGGCAAGTAGATGAACAATTCTTTAATGAGCCAGATTGCCAGATGAAGTCTCACTGTTTATTGCCAAAATTTAATCCTAAAAAAGGCACTGTATAACTAAAACAAAAACACAAAAAAGACAACAAACTATATATTCACACTTCCAAGACATTTTCCAAACATTTCTAAGTGTACAAACAAGACAGTGACTTTCAGGGTACAGAACACTACTGAACGGACTTTAGCGATATGCTAACATATAATGGGAAACGCCATAGACGAGCTAACGGACTTAGCGTATATGCTGCAACCACATTATAACAAGAAATAAAAAGGTTAAACGTTACCCACTTTGCTTCTCATGCTGAAACATAACTCTTAATGTGTAAATACTCACAAGCATATGAGTCCCTTGCTCTGAAAAATGTTGTGTGCCATGCTGTGCACTGCTGTAAGTCTGAACTGCCTGACTGCATATTAGGAAATTAAACTCAAAACTCCACCTAGTGGTGTGGCTGTGGCACTGCACGCAGACTCAAGAAAGAAGGGAATATATAAGCACTTAACATCTTTATTAAATGCCTTTAACAGTTCATGTTAACAAAATACTTGTCTCTTTTCCTAAACAAACATTTATCCACACTAATTTGTACTCAACTCATTATAAACGTCTCTCTGTCTCTCTTTTTCTGGCTCTGTTAAGACCTGGTATTAACATGTGGCTGTTACAGAGTGCATGCATTTACACCCGGCCGCATTAAGAATGTGTCTTTACTGATACATACACCTCTGAGGACGCATCTAAACAGACTTTGTTATTAATCCATTCCAAATATCCTGCAAATAACGGAAAAATGGAATAAATGCCACAACGCGTCTGAATATTTTACATTTATGATAAACAGATCTGATGTTTATTCACAGTAAATAAAAACCCACTGACGCTGAAAACTCACGACGTATGAGAACAGCTGTGTAACACATGATCTAGCAGCAGCTGATCTGAGGTGAAGATCTGTCAAACTAGATCCTGATCGCTCCATGAGGCGATCATTTCTAATTATACTGATAAGTAGGGCTGTCAAAATTAATGCGGGTTAATTTTGACAGCACTACTGCTAGGCAGTCTATGAAGGAATCTATGAATGAATGAATGTCACAGCTATGACCTCGGTGGGAGCTGCGCAACCAAAAACCGAGGGTACTTATTTGTTTGGAATGTGAAAATCTCAACTCTTAAAATAAGAAGAACCCGTTTTCAGATGTATTTCCAAGAAGAATACAACACAAATAAGCCTATACTGTCAATGTTAAATTGGATGGTCATGACAATTAATAACTATCAGGCCGGGCTCGGACCGGGGACTCAAATGCAACAACTCAATGCTGGCTCAGGTGAGTAAAGGGAGGTTTATTCACAAGCAGGGGTCAGTACACGGTGGTCAGAAGAATAAGGCAAAGGTATCCAAATCGTTAGGCAAACTCGAGAAACACAAGGGGAAAAAAACTGGGTCGAAAAACACTAGAAAACGCACGAGGAAAATACTGCTGGAACGCTTGCCACAAGGACGAAGACGAACTGGCAGGGAACAAAGGGGAAGACACGACTTAAATACAAGATGGGGTGGCGAGACAATGGGAAACAGGTGCAACACATTAGGGCGGGGCCAGGTAATCAAACAGGCGGGAAACACAGGAGGGCAGGAAGTAATTCTGAAACGAGACAGAGGTTAGAACAACAAAGTAAAACAGGGGCACACAAACTAGGATGACAAGCAGGAATGAAAACCATAACCTGATTCAGGGGCTTAACGTGACAATAACTGAATACTGATGACTAATGTTAGCTAACATGCTAGGTATTAGCAAGCCACAACCTACTGACTAACTTGCCAGGGCAATAATTCCTTAAGTTAACTAATAATAATAAGTAATTTAGTTAAAGTGTGACAGCCAGACAATGGTATCTCAAGATGATCAATAAATTATATTCTTACCAGTTTGTCTTCTCTCCTCTTTCTCTCTTGTCAGCAGGACTGAGTGCAAGGATTAAGAAATGCGAAATTCACCAAAAGCCGTTAAATCGAAGTCTCGTGAGACCATGAGGTCTCACGGGACTTCGATTTAACGGTGGTGCCTAGTGCAATATCAGCACCATGCACATTGAAACAAGATTGATTCACAGTTGGTATTTCAACCTTGAAAAAACAACATTTATACAACGATTCAATAACATTTTTTCAGCCATTGAAGTGGTAAGTGTAATTAACCAACATAGACTTTTCAACCTCAACCAAAAATAACCAATCTGACCATAACTCAACGTTGAATTAATATCTTTTGCTATCTGGGACTGTACTGATGTGTTAGTTGACATCTGATGTCCTTTAGCCCAAAAGTGAAACTAGAAGGGTAAAAACATGCATCAGTTACTGTACTATGTACTACATTGTAATTACATTTCCACACATGAGAACCATGACATGCATAGCACTCATTCATAACATGTTCAGTTCAAGTTCAATTTTTATTTCAGTTACATACATCTTATAAAATAAACAAAGATCATTTCACACAAATGTCACACAGGCTTATTATTGCCTATCCTATACCATCCAAGGAATAACCCACAATATCAACAACAAAACAAAGAAAAATAAAATAAAATAAAATAAAATAAAATAAAATAAAATAAAATAAAGAACTATATTAAACCCTGAATTCTAATCCTTAACTGTTTTGCATTTTATGGGTTCACATTATAGGAATTAATTACTTGACATTTTAAAGTTTTCTTGAACAACATAATTTCAATTCATCTTTAAGTCCATTCCACAGTTTGACACCCAAAACTGAAATACATCTATATTTTATATTTGTTCTCACTTTGCACATTTTAAACATAAACAGTCCTCTTAAATTATAATTTCCTTCTCTTAATCTAAATAGTCTAAATGCAAATAGGAATGCTATTGTTCACCACCCGAAAAAAAAACACTTTCAGTGTCTGTAAATACGCAATATCCATGAATTTTAAAAAAGAGGATCCGATAAACAATTGATTAGTTGGTTGTTGGTATCCAACGTTGTTTATTATTATAATGGCTCTTTTCTGAAGTTTAATAATTGGGTCTATTTTTGTTTTATATGAATTTCCTCAAACTAAAGCACAATATGACATGTTAGGCAGAACAAGTAAAGAATACAGTGCATCCAGACATTTTTTATTTAACAAATCTCTTACTTTATAAAGAACAGCAACTGATACAGATAGTTTCCGTTTGATATATTTTATATGCTTCCAACACAGTTTATGATGTATAATCACTCCCAGAAACTCATTTACCCTTTTAATTTCAACACCATTTAAATTCAGTTGTATGTCACAGCTGGCCTTAATATCACCAAACACCATAAATTAAGTATAAATAATAATAAGTAATAAAGTATAAATAAATTAGGTCCCTCTACTGAACCTTGTGGAACACCACAGGTTACTCTTTTCATCTGTGATTCAATATTAATTTTTACGTACTGAAACCTATTGTTTAAATAAGTTTTTAACCAACATTGTACAACACCTCTTATACCATATTGTTCACATTTCTGCAGAAGTAAGGAGTGATCGATAGTATGAAATGCTTTACTTAAATCAATAAACACACCCACAGCGTGCTTTCTTATCTATTGCTGTAGCTATGTGTTCTACAAATTCCATCACTGCCAGAAATGTAGGTTGATTACTCCTAAAACCACACTGATGGTCATTTAGGTGCTTATATTTCTCAATAAAGGCATCAAGTCTTTCAACAAATAATTTTTCCAGTATTTTAGAAAACTGAGATAGCAATGAAACAGGTCTGTAATTTCATAAAGTGTGCTTATCACATTTTTATAAACTGGAATCACTTTAGCTATTTACATTTTATTGGGAAAAGTACCTGTTAAAAAAGATTTGTTACATATGTAGGTAAATGGTTCAATGACACAATTAATTACTTCTTTTATGAGTGACATATCAACAGTATTACAATCAGTGGATGTTTTATTCTTAAACTTTCGAACATGGTAGTTTATGTAAATGAAGTTAACAGTGTATGGGAAACAGAGGTTTAATATATGCATGAGAGAATAATGTCATATTTGAAACTTAACTCATTAAGTCCTGTGCTGAAGACCGGTGCGCACTGTCGAGACATTCAGTGTCAAACTCCCATGCGTCCTATCTTTGCACACATGGTATTGCCACTCATCAAAAAGAAATAATGGCTCTTAAACTGAAAAAATGTCCCATAGAGATTTGCACTCTTTGTTATTTAATCCTGGTGCTGTTTGTTGATGTATTTTTTATTTCTATGTTCTTACATGTAAAAGGTTTACTTGAAATAATAAAACAAAAATAAAAACATGTAATGAAAAGTTATGTAGATGCTTGATTATTTTAGAGAGAAAGATATGAGCACATTTTGCAAAAAAAATTGAAAAGCCAACAAAAGAATGCAATAGATGCTATAGAACAGCTTTTTAAAATCCTCCCCCTGTAAAATAGTATTGGTCGAGCATTTAAACATGATAGCTGCATTTGGTGCTGAAGTCCTATGCATTAGTATTTCTTAAGCAGGTGTCAAGTAACCTAACCTGGAACTTGTTTCACACACTGCATGTGACTTGGCTGTAGCGCGAAAAAAATTTCAGTCAGAAGATGTTTTTTTTACTTTAATCCATGAATATGTGTGTAACCCACATGAAACATAGGGCTACTAAAGCCTATGTGGTTTAGTAGAGTTGAAAAAGACTGTCTTTAGGGTTTGGACCTCTGTCTGGTGTGCACATTTAAACACTGTATCCAAGAGCCATTTCAATCATTTATTTTTGAAGGATGAATGGGTGAAGGGATGAATGGACGAATGGATGAATGGGTAAATGGATGATTTTCTGTATAAAGGAATACACGATTAAAATACTGCCATACATGTGACAACCAGCTAAGTTAACAAAGGAAATAATTTGCTTACATTTTTATGCATCCACCGAAGGCCTAAAAGGAGTAATACTCTGTCACAGAATCTATTTAAACAAAGAAATTAATATACAACAAATGTTACTCAACAGAATTGGGTATAAATAAACTCAAATAGAAGCAGAGGCAAAGAGCAGATAACAGGGTGTCTTACTGGTGTGGCAGCATGGCTGAGAACAAAGGGGGATCTGTGGAGAACACACAGCCTTTTATCACCTCCTTAGCTCCTCCCCTGTTCAGGTGAGCTTTTCTACCCACATCCACACACTAACTAAACTCTCTGGATCAGAGATTCTTTAACAGCCGCCCCTTCAAATATGAAATATTTGAACTAACCTAGAATCTCAAGCCAATTAGGAATGTTTATCGTCAGTTGGTGTGTTTTCCATAGGTTTCAGGGTTACTAATCGGGCCACAGGCCTGACATACTGTTTTCCATTAATGGTAACTACTGCAGTCCGTACTCTTCCATCTTTACCTGGCATCACCCGAGTTATTTTAGCAACAGGCCACAAACCCCTCGGTAACTGAGGGTCCATGCATAAGACAACTGCACCTTTTTCTATTTTGCAGGTGTCTCTTTGCCATTTATGACGAACTTGGAGACTGGGGAGGTAATCTCTGATGAAACGAGACCAAAACAGGTCTGTTAATATCTGACTATGTCTCCATCGTCTTCTGCCAATGATCTCAGTGTTTGCATACACTGCTTGAGGGAGGGAGGCATCTCTTCTTCCCAAGAGGAGGAGATTTGGTGTTACAGGGTCAGGATCCGCCACATCTGCAGACACATATCCAATAGGCTTGGAGTTTAGAATACCTTCTATTTCAGTCAGAACAGTGACAAGGACTTCTTCTGTGACAGTTTGATTGCTCAATACAACTCTTAGTGCTGATTTAATTGATCTCACTTCTCTTTCCCACATACCACCAAAATGAGGGGCATTTGGTGGATTGAATCGGAAATGTATCTGTTGTTTCTCCAGCTGTTCCTTTAACTCTGGGCTGAGACTTCAGAATGCCTTTTGAAGCTCCTTCTCTCCTCCTTTAAAATTAGTACCACAGTCTGAAAGTAGTTCAAAGGGGCGCCCTCTACGGGCAATAAAGCGGCGAAGGGACATGAGAAAACTATCAGCATCAAGACTGCTAAGTAACTCAATGTGAGTACAGTGGGTGGTTAGGCACTTGAACACAATTCCCCACCTTTTCTCCTGTCTTCTCCCTACTTTGACATTGAAAGGGCCAAAGCAATCCGCACCTGTTGACCAAAAGGGGGGCTTCCACAGTCTCAGCCTGCAGGGAGGTAGATCAGCCATTTTTGGATAATTTGGCTTTGCACGCCATTCCTTGCATTCATTGCATGTCCATTGATGCTTTTTCACAGCTTGTCTGCCACGGAGGATCCAGTAAGTACGCCTGATAGCTGCAAAGACCCTCTCTGGTCCAGGATGGAGTAGTTGCTCATCATAATGCTTAATCAAGAGGCATGTTATAGGATGTTTAGGGTCAAGCACTATGGGATGTATTATGTCTGGATCTGATGTTTCTATTTCTCTCAGCCTACCACCTACTCTAATGACTTCAAGAACCTTATCAAATTGAGGAGACAAGGGGAGAAGGCGACTCTGTGTGGAGATTTCTTTACCAGCCTGTAAGGCCTGGAATTCATCAGGAAAACTCTCACGTTGGGCTTGTGAGAGTAGGAAGGATTCAGTCCTTGCTCTAGTCAGATTGGTAGAGTCAGTGCTGGTCGACAGGGAGGATTCCTTAATTTTCTCATATGCAGATTCTACTAAATCTCCCCATGTAGTGTGCTGACTAGAATCAATCAGGACAGGACAATTGACGGAGTGGGGGAGACCACAGAACATGGGTTTTCTCAGTTCAGAAGGAATTTCCTGGGTTGAAGCTGGACTAGTAGGCCACTGAGAAGCAGGCAAGTGGAGGAATGAGGGACCATTATGCCATCTGTCTTGTGTAACTATTTGCTGAATGGTTTTACCTCTGGTAATGTCATCTGCAGGATTTTGGTTTGAGTTTACATACCTCCACTGGCTAGCAGAGGTGTGTTCTAGAATCTCTGAAATCCTATTGGCCACAAAGGTTTTATAGCGACAGGATTCTGACTGAAGCCAATTCAAGACTACAGTGGAGTCTGTCCACAGAATTGTTTGGTGGAGAGGGAGAGTTAACTCTGCTTGAATCAGCTGGGCTAGCTGACATCCTGTTAGAGCTGCAGAGAGTTCCAGACGAGGGATGGAGAGGGTTTTTAAGGGGGCTACTCGAGATCTGGCCATAATAAAGGAAACATGAGTCTGCCCATCTTTATCCTCCACTCTCAGGTAAGCCACTGATCCATAGGCCCTTTCTGATGCATCACAAAACACATGCAGTTCTCTGTGTATCACCTCTGAAGAGTTGATGCTGCTGCTGTTTTCATACCATCTGGGGAAAATGATATGCATCAGATCTGGAAGTTCATTTTCCCACCTTTTCCACGCTTGGCTCAGCTCACTGTCCTTTATAGGTGTATCCCATTCTTTGTGGTTGATCCAAAACTGTTGAAGTAGAACTTTTGCTCTTGTAGTGAAGGGCACAATATATCCCAGTGGATCATATTGTGAGGCTAGGATTTTATATATGTTTCTCAAGGTGAGATTGGAATACTTGACAGATCTATGTTTGAAGCCTAAGGAATCTGATGAACAATGCCAAATTAGCCCTAGAGCACCCTCTCTTGGATCTGAGTGGTCTTTATTTAGCCATAGCTCAGTGCTGTCTGACCGTGCTTCTGGTGGCAGGTCTTCCACCACAGACTGAAAGTTACTTACCCACTGTCGGATCTCAAATCCTCCTGACATTAATAAGGAACGCAACTTCAAAAGGAGCTGTTTAGCTTCTTCTGGATGTGGGAATGACCGGAGGCAGTTATCAACATAAAATGACTGGGTTACCATCTCCACAACATCTTCATTCTGTTCCTTGTGATCTTGGACGTGCCTCTGCACTGCATATGTGGCACAACACGGACTGCTGGTTGTTCCAAATGGAAGAACTTGCCATTCATACACATCTGGTAGGGTTTTACGTTCCATGTGGCGCCACAAGAATCTGAGGAGAGGCCTATCCTGAGGTAACAATCTCACCTGATGGAACATAGATTTGATGTCACCACTAATAGCCACTCTATGCTGGCGGAATCTCAGGAGTACACCAATCAGGGATGGACCTAGAGTAGGACCGGGGAGAAGCTGATTGTTCAGTACTTGGCCTTGATAGGAAAAAGAACAGTTAAAGACAATCCGATGTTTGTTATTGTGCTCTACAAGGTGATGGGGTATGTACCATGATTCAGAGAATTGAGAGACTTGGTCAGTACTGAGTTTGGTGATGTACCCTGTTTGAATCAACTTATCTACTTCCTTATTGTAGATTTCGACCAGCTCTGGTTTCTTCTGTAGCTGCCGTTCAGCACTGCGAAGGAGAGGCATCACAGACTCTTTAGGAGCTTGGAGTTTTGGAGCATTTTTGGCTCGTAACAAGGGGGTTGCATAGTGTTCGATTCCATCCACATTGATCCTTATGGTTTTTGTTTCCAGCAGTTCCATAGCCTCTCTATCCTGTTTTGATCTAGTGATCAATTTCTCATTTCTGTAGGGGAGGATGTCAGCCTGCCACAGCTTCTCCACATCACGTTTCAGCTCTGCATAAGGGCTCATTACTGAGATAAATAAACACTGGGGTGAGTCTTGCAGTCCAGGTAAATTTGTAGGTCCCTGGAGAGCCCAGCCAAGCTTAGTGTTTACTGCAACAGGGGCTTTCTTCAATCCAAATGGGAGGCGAACAGGTTCAATGGGGGTTATAAGGTGAGGGTTATCAGTTCCAATGAGGATCTGAGGCTGCACATTGGAAAAGGTCTCCAAGGGTACATCATGGAGGTGACTATAACGTTGCTTAAGTGCCTTAACGGGATAAGTCTGTTCCACTAATGATAGTCTATTGGATGTAAATGCTCCTTGAATTGTAAATGTTTGGTTAGGATTGGATGCTGCAGCTATTTTTACACTGACTGACCTGCCATACATTGTGTCTGTCTCTTGTCTTACTGTCCGCAGGTCTAGTTTCTCAGCCGCCCCGTCCAGACCAAGGTACTCGGCTGCTGAAGGCAGTACAATAGTGCGTTCTGAGCCATCATCAAGGATTGCATATGTGTCAAGGGTTCTATTCTTATTACTTAACCTTACCTTCACTACCTTCAGCAAGACTTTAGGAGATTTGTTTTGAGGATTCATATACAGCACTTTGGAGGCAGTGGCTTGTTTATTTACTTCATGGAGGATTCCCAAGTGCTTCCCGTTGCATTTAGGACAGGGTTTTCTGAGGTTGCAGCGTGCTGCCAAATGAGATTGTCCACATCCCCAGCATCTTCCTTGCTCTTTAATCCATTTTGTTACCTCTTCTGTACTGAGTTCCTTTAGTTCTTTGCAGTATGTCATGGAATGATCAGGGGACTGACAGTAGGAACATTTGAATTTGGGTGAGGACCTGTCTGAAGTTATTTTCCCACGAACAGCTTTTGAATTGGCACCATGGAGCACAGTAGCTGACAAAGGAGGGAACTTCGATTTCTGACTATACTCTCTACGGGGGGCTTGAGAAGAACTTATTTGAAGAGTGGATACCTGGGCTGCGACGGCTTGGCACTCTGATTCTTCTTGGAGCCATAGGGAGAAATCTACTAGATTATAGTGTTCATTAGGGTGAACTGTGCGAGCATATCTTGCATAGTTAGCCACAAACTCACTTGCTAACTTACTCAGCAACCGATGTACATGTGATGCACAAGCAAGTTCTGCTCCACCTTCTGGGCCAAGAGACTGTAACATGCCGACCATAGATCTCACTCTAACTGCAAACCTTTGAAAACTCTCTGCATTTCCAGCAGGAACTCTGGGAAGGTTCAGGATGGACTGTATTTCTTTTAGAGCAAGGTGGTGTGGCTGACCATACTGCTGCTCTAAAGCTGCCAGAGCCATGGTATAGGGTCGTGGGTCATGAGCATATGAGAGAGCAATATGGCGGGCTGAACTCAGGTGCAGATGGTCTAATAGAATATGGTACTTGTAGAGTTCTGGTTCATCTGGAGGTAAGAGGTTGTTAAGTGCCATCTTCAACATTGCAAATTCATGGGGGTCTTCCTGCGTGAAGTTGGGGAATGAGGGTACTTCAATACGTGAAGAATATCTGGGTCGGTCATTAGGCAAAGCTGGGGCTGGTGGAAGAGTAAGCTGGTACTGATGCATGGGAACAAGCTGAGAAGGAAGAGCAGGGGCAGGCTGGGATAATTGTGATTGAGGGGGATATGCAGACTGGGATGAGTAAACTTGAGGTTGCATGTGGGCAGTATGAGTGAAATGCCCGTACTCTGCCTGTAATGGGGTTGGCATGTGCTGTACAGAGACAGTGGGGGCTTGAGTATAATGCACAAGGGGTAAGGATGGTTGGCTCTGGAGTGCAGAGGTTGGAGGCAGTGTAGTTGGGTACACATGGGATCGTGGCACTTGAATTTGCTGCTGTTGGGCTACAGAGACCTGGGTAGAATATGGCAGACTGTATAATGCTTGGGAAGAGGCTGGGAAACTGGGGGGAGCATGTGTCTGGGGTGCCTGCCTGGAATATTTGCTGCCTGAGGTCCACTGGCTGGTAATTGTGTAAGCTGAGGGCATCACACTGGTGGGTAAAGGTGTTGAGAGATGTGCTCTCATTTCATTTTGTTTTGTTTTGTAAACGTGATATTATGCCCCCTATTGGAGATTGTTTTAGTTGTTGGCTACTGAAGTCACGTGACCCTTATGAGGGATAATCCTCACCTGTGTGCAATAAATGATGTGTGCCCACAGATAGGAGGGTTCACTCACAAACGCAAGACCTGTGCTGTGCTGTGCTTGTCACGTTTAACGCTGTGTACATAGACTCTGTTAACAGGTTATGGGCCCAGAAAGACCCAGAAAGAGCCAGAAAGAGCCAGAAAGAGCCAGACAAAGCCAGAGTCAGAGACAGAGTCATGAAGCATAATTTGAGTGACCTGCTGGGTGAAAGTCGCGACGTTTACAGCGTGCACCGGAAAGGCTGAGAACAATGAAAAAAATATGAATAGAAAGGACAGAGAAACGACAAGCAGCCGCTGGGCGAGACTTGTGTTTGATGGAGACGAAAAGAACTACGAGCTGTGGGAAACGAAGTTTTTGGGCCATCTTTGTCTACAAGGATTGAAAGGCACAATTTTAAATGAACCCGATACAGACGATGACGAGGACGAGGACAAAAACGCCGAGGCCTACGCAGAGCTCATTCAGTTTTTGGATGACAAGAGCCTGTCGCTAGTGATGCGTGAAGCGGCGGATGACGGACGCCAGGCCCTGAGGATTCTCCGTGAGTACTATGCCGGTAAAGGAAAGCCCAGGGTTATAAACCTGTACACCGAGTTGACCTCACTACAAAAATTACCCATCGAGAATGTCACTGAATATGTCATCAGAGCAGAGACTGCGATTACGGCATTGAGAAACGCAGGTGAAACTCTCAGTGACGGACTCTTAATAGCAATGGTTTTAAAAGGATTGCCAGAGACATTTAAACCGTTTGCCATTCATGTTTCCCAGAGTGACGATAAAATGACTTTTTCTGAGTTCAAGACAAAGCTGCGGAGTTATGAAGATGTAGAGAACATGCGTGCAACTGCATCTGAGGACAATGTTATGAAGGCAACAGCACAATTTGGCACAAAGCGTGCACCCGCCAGAGCAAAGGGCAGTGATAATATGGACGTTGTATGTTTTAAATGCGGTACCAGTGGCCACATAGCCAGATCTTGCTCACGCAAACAGTGGTGCTATCAATGTAAAAGCAACACGCACAACAATGCAAACTGCAGGCGAAACAAGCAGCGAGACAGAGCACGGAAAGCAGCTGAGGGCACTGAGGCCAAGGAGTACGCATTCCAGATAAGTGACGCAGAGATGCCGGGGCCAGATGTCAAGAGGAAAGGTCTGATGGTGGATGCCGGAGCAACATCACACATCATCACGGACATCACGAAGTTCAAGAAGTTTGACAACAGTTTCCAAGCCGGGACGCACTGCGTGGAGCTGGCTGATGGTTCCAGGTGCAATGGAGTCGCCAAGCGCAGAGGTGATGCGGAGGTGTGGCTGATCGACAGCGGAGGAAGCAGCTATCGAACAACACTCAGGAGCGCCTTATACATCCCTACGTACCCCCAGGATATCTTTTCTGTGAAAGCTGCCACTTCCAATGGAGCCACTGTGATCTTCAGTGAAAAGAAAAATAATCTGATTCATAGTGACGGTACTAAATTTCCCATACACGTACACAACAAGCTTTATTATCTGCACACGTCAGAAAATGACTGTAATGACCAGTGTAAGAAAAGCCTTGATTTGCAGAGTTGGCATGAAATTTTAGGACATTGCAATTATGCAGATATAATGAAGTTAAGAAATGTTGTGGTTGGAATGGACATTAAGAATGATGGTAACAAACGTTCACGTTGTGAAATATGCACTCAGGGGAAGTTTACTGAAACTAGGAACAGAGAGCCAGATTTGAGAGCTAAAGGACCTCTGGATATGGTACACACAGACTTAGCCGGTCCTATTGATCCAGTGTCCAGAGATGGTCACAAGTATGCACTATCTTTTACAGATGACTATTCTAGTGCAGTTTTTGTATATTTTTTGAAAAACAAAAGTGACACCGTACAAGCTACTGAAAGGTTTATTGCGGATGTAGCTCCTTATGGCAAAATAAAGTGCATGAGATCTGACAATGGCACAGAGTACACATGTAGAGAGTACCAAGCATTAATGTGCAAGAAAGGTATTAGGCATGAAACGTCTGCTCCATACTCTCCACACCAAAATGGTACAGCAGAACGCAACTGGAGGACTCTATTTGAGATGGCCAGGTGTATGCTCATAGAGAGTAAGCTGCCAAAGATGTTGTGGACCTATGCTGTTCAAACAGCTGCTGTGGTGAGGAATAGATGTTTTAATAACCGCACTAAACAGACACCTTACTACATGTTAACAGGCAGACAGCCAAATATTGCTAGAATGCAGAAATTTGGGCAAGTGTGTTATGCTTACAAGCAACATAAAGGAAAGTTGGACTCTAGATGTGAGAGAGGCATTTTTGTCGGCTATGACAAGAATAGTCCAGCCTATATGGTGTATTATCCCAACACCAGGAAAGTACAAAAACACAGACTTGTAGAGTTTGTATTTAGAAAGAATGAAGAAGTACTTGATGCAGAGGAAGATAATTATGAGATTCAAAAGGAAAGAAAAGTAAAAATCCCATCAAGTAGCCCACAAACAGCTGAAAATCAAGAAATGTTCACAAAGAATGAGATAGATGAACATAAGCCTGAAACTGTGAAAATAGAAAATGAAGGGAAAGTTAGAAATGAAGAACACAAACCTGCTGAGAGACGTTATCCTGACAGAGAGAGAAAAAGACCTGATTACTATGGTGATCATGCTTGTGGTTTTGAGGAGGATATTACTAACATTGACTATTGTTACAGACTCCTGTGTAATGTTCCCCAAACGTATACAGAAGCAATAAGGTCAGTGGATGCAAAACAATGGGTTGATGCTATGGATGAAGAAATGCAATCATTAAATGATAATGTAACTTTTACCTTAACCACTCTTCCAGAGGGCAAAGATGTAGTGGGGGGTAAATGGGTCTATGCAATGAAAAAGAATACTGACGGATCAGACAAATACAAAGCGCGATATGTAGCCAAAGGATTTAGTCAAAAGAAAGGTGTAAACTATGATGAGACTTTTTCTCCTACGGCTAGTATGACCAGTATTCGAGTATTTGCCCAGAAAGCAGCACAAGACAATTTAGTTGTCCACCAGATGGATGTAAAAACAGCCTATTTACATGCACCAATAGAGTGTGAGATCTACATTGAACAACCTGAAGGTTATGAAATTGCATCAAAAGACGGTGATAAACTAGTGTGCAAACTGGAAAAATCCCTGTACGGCCTAAAACAGTCAGGGCGCAACTGGAATAAAATGTTGCATGATTATTTGTGTGAAATGCAGTTTGTACAAAATCCAGCTGATCATTGTGTTTATAGCAGAATTACTGAACAAGATAAAGTGCACATGATTATATGGGTAGATGATTTGATTATTGCTGCTAGTGATGAAAATGTCTTGAAAGATGTAAAAGAAATGCTGAAGTCCAAGTTCAAAATGAAAGATCTAGGTAAACTGACACATTTTCTGGGTATTGATTTTCAACAATCTGCTGATTGTGTTAAGATGTCACAATGTAAATATGTGCAGAAAATATTAGAGAGATTCGACATGTTAAACTGTAAGCCCAGAGCTACCCCTTGTGAACCAAAACTCAACTACAGTGATGATGCTGAAGTAATGGATGATGTAAGGAAGTACAGAGAGGCAGTTGGGAGCTTAATCTACTTGGCCACCTGTACAAGGCCTGACTTAAGCTTTGTAGTGAGTAAACTGTCTCAGTATTTCACTAAACCAACTACTGAGCAATGGACAACCGTGAAGCATGTATTAAGATACTTAAAAGGAACTCAAGACAAAGAACTTTGTTTCAAAAAGCACAAAGATGAGAATCTAATTCATGCTTATAGCGATGCTAATTGGGCTGCTGATATTAATGATCGAAAGAGCACAACAGGTTACTGCATTAGTTTGAATGCCAATGGGCCATTAGTTGCATGGAAAACTAAAAGACAGCCTACAGTAGCACTTTCCACCTGTGAGGCTGAATATATGGCTTTAGCCTCGACCATGCAAGAGTGTCTGTACTTAAAACAGTTGCTGAACTATTTTGATGGACAGATATACAGGTGTGTTATCTATGAAGACAACCAGGGCACTATAGCATTAGCAAAAAATCCTGTACATAGACAACGATGTAAACATGTGGACATTAAATACCATTTTGTGAGATCTATGTTAAAGAATGATGAGATGAACTTGCAGTACTGTCCAACCAATGAAATGGTTGCAGATATTCTAACTAAATCAGCCAGTAAGCTGAAGTTAATGCATTTTGAAACTTATATTTTTGGTGTATGAACAGTGTGTAAGCCAATTTTTGTTTACATATATGAATTTTGTAAAATGTGAGCAAGTGGGGGTGTTGAGAGATGTGCTCTCATTTCATTTTGTTTTGTTTTGTAAACGTGATATTATGCCCCCTATTGGAGATTGTTTTAGTTGTTGGCTACTGAAGTCACGTGACCCTTATGAGGGATAATCCTCACCTGTGTGCAATAAATGATGTGTGCCCACAGATAGGAGGGTTCACTCACAAACGCAAGACCTGTGCTGTGCTGTGCTTGTCACGTTTAACGCTGTGTACATAGACTCTGTTAACAAAAGGAAGTTCAGGTAATCTAGGTGGAGGTTCTTGTGCAACAGATCTGTGGTATGGACCCTCAGTCCCTTTTATTTCAGGTTGGGTTATATTGTCGCCTGTGGTAGTTAATTGTGTGGTGACAGGCTGTGGTGGTCTCTCATGTCCCCCCTGACATGGCAGTGTCTGAACAGACTGGGAAATTCTCTCATGCCTGGGTTTCTGTACAGACTCTGATAATGCAGGCTCTGATTGTGACTTATATGTATATGGATCATGGGTTTCTGGATTAGAAGTCTTGTCCTGTTGTACACATGCTCCTTCACAGGATTCATCACCACTTTGTTCTTCAAATTCATCTCCTCCTGAAACACTCTGCTCATAGTGGTCAAGTCTGTGTCTGAGTTCTGCTACAATACCTTTCAGCTGTGCCAGTTCTTGCTTTAAAAGGACGGCTTCTGGAGGTGAAGGACAGGCTCCTCCATCCTGTGCAAGGGCCTGGCTGTAAAGCTGGGTTTGGTAGTCTCTGAGGTAACCAGTTGGCCTCCTCTCTTGTCATGGCCTTCCATGTGTTTCTTCGTCTGATTCGGCTCTAGGATCCATACCCAGTCCAGAGGTCGATCCGGCTCGAAGAACCATGAAAAAGACTGTCTTTAGGGTTTGGACCTCTGTCTGGTGTGCACATTTAAACACTGGATCCAAGAGCCATTTCAATCATTTATTTTTGAAGGATGAATGGGTGAAGGGATGAATGGACGAATGGATGAATGGGTAAATGGATGATTTTCTGTATAAAGGAATACACGATTAAAATACTGCCATACATGTGACAACCAGCTAAGTTAACAAAGGAAATAATCTGCTTACATTTTTATGCATCCACCGAAGGCCTAAAAGGAGTAATACTCTGTCACAGAATCTATTTAAACAAAGAAATTAATATACAACAAATGTTACTCAACAGAATTGGGTATAAATAAACTCAAATAGAAGCAGAGGCAAACAAACAGCAGATAACAGAGTGTCTTACTGGTGTGGCAGCATGGCTGAGAACAAAGGGGGATCTGTGGAGAACACACAGCCTTTTATCACCTCCTTAGCTCCTCCCCTGTTCAGGTGAGCTTTTCTACCCACACCCACACACTAACTAAACTCTCTGGATCAGAGATTCTTTAACAAGAGTAGTGCCTGTTGGTTCCGGGAGAGGGCGTAGTGCATTGCTAAAACACCCAGTGATAGACAGCGTCAGTTCCGCTTGAAATCTCCCCCAGATAATGCCGTGAAGCAGTACTGCAGCAGAGTTGGAAACGTGAGGAAAAAAACTTAAGTTGAAGTGTTGATGTTGAAACTCCGGCGATTTAGTGCCCTGTTCTGAAAGTTAAGATATTGTACACATAAAACCAGTCGGAGTTATAAGGGTATTGTTACATGGTTATGAGTTTTCTCTGTTTTTTTATGCAACTGTTGTGCTTAGGAAAAGCTGCTAACGCTAACTGCTAATCGCTAACGCGATTGCTAATGACTAAGCTAGCAGTCTTTTGCTTATGCTACGGCAGAAATATTTATAACGGCTAGGGAATTAGAGCGCTGCTGATTTTTAGCATGGTCACTTTATGATAAGTTCAGTTTGATATGTTTATTTAATTCATGTTTGTCACTGCAGTGGAATGTATTAAAAAACACTATAACAATTTGGTTAAAAAAAGAGATGGTTAAGGTAAATATGGTCTGTTAATTCATGGTAAATACTGTTATAAGTGATTACATTGTATTTGAAGTATACCTTCAGTAGTAGGCTATACATGATTGACTGATTGTTAAAAGATAATCGTTGAGATTTTATATAAGAAGGAGAGCGTTAGACAAAACAATTTATTTCTCTGCACTATTTGTGTAGGTTGTTTTTTTTTTTTTGTCACGTGAACTGCACGCTACATATGATCATATGATCTGATGAACCAGTTGATGGCGAGCCCAGCCCAGCGCGACGGTGGACGGTTCTGGAGACGGTGTGGCCAGCCATAGGAGTCCCCACTGAGAGCGTCTGCTTGCGGATCAGATAAGAGATACATTCACAATCCTAACTCTACCCAGGTGGAGTACCTACAGGAGTAGAACACTGGACATAGATATAAAAAGAGACACAGACAGAACTGCTGAACCTTCAGCTCCTTAGCAGAAAGGAGCAACGAGCTAACTGAGCTCAAATAGAAAGGACTGACCAACTTTATTCTTTTGTTTTTTATAAATCTTTATTTTATTTATTTTGCATATTAGCTGCAGAATTGTCAATTTAGTTTCTTTAGTTTTCCTTTGATGTGGTAAGACAATAAAACTGCCAACTCTTCATTTAAACATTACTTCCTTGTGAATTGTTCGGGAATTATTCTTTACGGGCCTAGATAGTTGTAGGTAACGTCCTCGCTCTAGAATATTAACAGTAGAGGTGCTACATGTGCATGCTTCAGATCATTAAAGTCTTTGTACACATTCATTGCACAGTGCAAAGTGCAGATTATACTATGGCTGCAAGCAAGACAAGTCTCAGGCTGGGGCATGTTGTTCTAGGGTTTCACGCTGCCTGTGGTGAAAGGAGATGCTGTCCAGTCTTCAGAATGTGTATCAGGTATGTCACTTCAGGCAGACAACACTATAGCTTACACAAAGAAGATTTGTGGCCACACTCAGCCTGTCTTTACAGAGTCAAGGTGGAGTCAGAAAGACAAGCATCCTTTGGTGGAGAAGCTGAAATTGGATATTGAAGTTGGTATTACGCTTTTATTACTGGTTTGCAAATCCTGAACAGGTTATGTACAAATTGAGCATTGCACGGATCTGCAGTTTCAACCAACACACCTCGATCTACAGAAGACTGAATCACACCTTATTTTTTTCTTTTTCAAATGGTACTATTTCATTGTAGACAGCTTAACATTATCTTACACTGTCTTTTGTGACTTTGATCTTTAGCTCATAAAATGTCTTAAATGAACTTCAGAAAAATCAGAAAGGGTCCACATTATTAATAATATGTTCGGAACAATGACCTTTAGATGTAAAGGTCATCATCCTGGTATTGGCCTGTGTGTGAGAGAGAGAGTCGACTACAGCTTTTCTCAGTGATTGCATCATGCTAACATATTTTGGTTCACCACCACGTGTCACTGCTCCAATAACATGGATACGAGTCAGGTAGTTTTATTTTTATGTAACCACAAAAAGGAAAAATTGAAAAAAAAAATGTTCACACTTCAGTCACTCTTGGGCATCTGGAGGATTAAATGTTACTTTACAATGACGCATGATGCAAAACAGCCCTCATACCAGACATCAATGATGCACGTGCTGGTGAAAGTACGTAACACTAAAATTTGGCAATGACCAGCAGTACAAACAGCCAATGGTCAGTTTTAGAAACTGAACTACCTATAATGCCCTGTCATCAGAAATGGTTAGAAACAATCCACCTGGAACACAATGAGTGATAGTATGTAGTGGACCAATCAAATCACTTGTCTCTCCAAACCTTTCACTGCTACAGTAGATTTTTTTCAGTGGTTCTGCAATAGGAATGCCCAAGACTTTTTAAGTAGAAACACAACCAAAAGTTGGTGGACACTCTTGCTCATTAGCTTTAATTGCTGAAATAGTAGCTCCGTTATCAACCAGAATATGCCCAGCAGTACCACTAAGCTCAATTAGCATAGCTGGATCTTCAGAGGGAGTCAACTTGTTGGTGCTTGTTTATTTTGATTTCTTTGTAAACCTCACACATTTACTACACATTACATTTACTTTTTGCACATTTACATACATACATTTTTCTATTCACTTACTGTGTCTTTATTAATACTATTTTTGTAGCAATTTTTACTTTTTACGTATTTACTTCCTTTTTCCTCCTGAGTGTTAGGCAGTTGTAACAAAGCAGGGATTTGTTGTCATATTCCTATCTATGGACGCGCAAGGGGCTACCTCTCTGTGGACAGTAGCTGTTTGTCCCTGCACTTCCACGAAACTGAGTCAGAAGCTCAATTGTCTGTTTTTATTCTTCTGTGCCTTGTTAGATGTGTTAGGATTAGATAGTTCTCTCCCTCATCCCTTGTGTTTCTCCTGTTCCTTGGAGTTTCTTGTTTGTCCTGTTTGTCTCTCTATCTGTCTGAGTGTGTGTGCACCAGCCAGAGCTTGGAGTTCCAGTTTCTCCATTCCGCCAATTCTCCTTCACACCTGTGGTTAATCACCTCATCAATCCACCTGAAGACAGCAGTACTGAAAGACCGATCCTGCACTCTACTGGATTTTCCTCATACTGGTTTTCCTGTAACTCATTATTGTTCTACAGAATTTACAAACTCAGGTGTGTTCATTTGTCTTCTTGTCTTCATCCAGTTGTCAGCAGGGGCTCAGTGCTGAGCTGTGGTCAGTCTGGGTTTTGAGGGGTTCCATCTGTAGTCTTGGGGGTCCATTCTGGACCACTCCAGCCAGGGGTGGTGTTTAAGTGTAAATAGTGCAAATATCATTTTAATGAAGGAATGAGGCAAGAAGAAATTTATTATTAATACTCGTTTATTGATTGTGGTCTTGTGGAGCTGTGGGGTCCATTTTGGATCACTCCAGCCAGGGGTGGTGTTTAAGGGCCTCCAGCGTGGGTCGGGCCTCCGGGCTTTTGACCAGACAGCTCAGCAGAAAACCCTGGCAGTCTGTCAGATAAACAGGGGTCATTTTAAACACAAATACTGTACTCTGTGTGTGTGTGTGTGTGTGCCTGTGCTTGACTGTACAGTACATATGTTTTTATGACTTACCAAAGGAAAGATCATCTCTGATTTCAGGGTTTTTATGGACAATCTCAGTGCTGTTGCTGAAGGGGAGAAATCTATGCAGCATCCCAAACAGAACTACACCAAGCTGCCAAACTGTAGATGGTTCAGCCCTGTACCACCCACTCTCAAACGACTCAGGGGGGCTGTACTCATAGGTGCCTAAAATCCACACAGAGACAAGAAGATGGTGATGGACTGAGGTAGAGGAGAGAAACAGCAAAGATGCTGGTCTGGCTTGAAGAACAGCACTATAAGGAGAGCCTACCTTGATCAGCAATATATAATCCGTCTGACAGAAACGTGCCACAGCCAAAGTCAATAAGTCGGACACACGGGACATCAGAGCTGGTTTCAATGAGAATGTTGTCCGTCTTAATGTCCCTGTGGAACACACCTTTGGAGTGGACCTCAATGAGAGCATCCACCAGCTGTTTGGCAATGGTCTGAGAGAGAGAGACGAAGAGACATGTAGACTGTGAGACATGCTGGGTGTGGATGTAAACACAGATGCACACTGGTTGTAAATTGCATATTGAGTCTGTATAAGACTTCAGCATCACACTAGATTGACACAGGGTATTTCACACACTGCACAAACACTGAATACACATGCCATCATCTACTTACCTTAGCCTCATGTTCCTGCATACAAAATTCTTTAGAGTTGATATACTCTGACAAGTCCAAACAAGGGACTGGCCTCTCTAGGACAAGAATCAGATCATAGTCCAGATCGTACCAGTCCAGCAAGGGCACAACTGCACTGGTTTCTCCTGCCGCAGGTTTGACTTTGAGCAGCAGTGCCACTTCCAGAGGGACCACGCAATGCTTTCCATCCAGAATCTTAAGACATAGAGTGACAGAGAGAAAAGAAATAATAAAACCTTTGTCTATACATGTGCATAAAAGTAAATCTCTTAACTCTTAGATTGTATCAGGTACAAGAGAAACCTGTAAATGCTCCAAGCATTTCAATAATGTACAGACATGTTGGCATTAGGACAAAGAACAAATCACTTACCATTGATGTGCGTGGGACATCAAACTGGGAGATGTGTTTTATGGCCACCTACGGGACAGAAACACAGACATTTCAATAGCTTGTGCTACAGAAAGCGTGGCTACATGCATCTGTGTGTACGTGTGTGTGTGTCTTACAGGCAGATTGTCGTCTTTGCGGTGGCCTGCATAGACTGACCCATAGCCTCCTGCACCCAGCAGTTGCTCCTCCGTATATTTGGACTCAAATGCAACTGGAGAAACCACATACAAACTGATTGATTATACATGTTCACAACTTTCTCTGACTACACTAAGAAACTAGCTTAGCTTAACTGATGGAATACGCAATTCATTTTTCAGCCATTTCTATCTCATCTCACCTCTGCTATGAGGCGGGGCAGTGTTTACAGATGAAGAGGTGCCAGGTTCGTCACTGGAATTGGTGCTCTGGGGGCTGGTGCCATCAGAGGGTTTGGTGGTCTTTCTGCTCCTCTTCCTGGGTTCCTCTCTTTCTTCAGACTTCCTCTTTCCACTCTTCCTCCCTTCAGCTTCAGCTGGGGTGGATGTGGAGGCATCCACCCCAGCTGAAGCTGAGGGGCTTGGGGTTCCTCTGCTTCTCTTCGTCGGTCCATCGCTGCTCTCGTCGAAGGTGGACTTTCTCTTTCCGCTCTTCTGGGTCTCCTGTGTTCCCTCTCCATCTCCAATGCTGGGTGCAGGAAGGCTCAAAGTTTCTGTTGAGACAATGTGATGACCAAGAAAAAGACTGTGAGCATGTTTGCTTCACTTGTAGCTGGTTTCAGAGTTGAGACACGAGTTTGGGGAGTTAATACCAAACTGTGCACACGTTTATCTATGCACCACTCAGACCTCTAAAACAATGCATCTGCAATCAGACATGAAGTTCAACACAAGTCTGATCTCAGGTGATTTTGCTATAAATGTTTTGACTTCACACAAGTTTTAGGAGTCAACTTCAGCTGCTTATCCTCACCCTCAAACTCCTCTTTTAGTTTAGCATTTACTTTTTAAAACACAGATTTAATGAATCTTCCTATCATTTTTATCTCCTCTAACCTGTAGTGTCAGGTGGGCTGCTGTACACTGAGGGTGTACTGGGGGCGTGACTGGTTGAAGGCCCACTGAAAGTCTGGCTGCAGTCTTTGGAGGGACTTTGACTTGTCCTGCTCCTCTTACTGGCTCTTTCAAGATTCTCCTCAGGGTTTCTCTTGGAGGTCATCTTGTTTCCATGTTTTCTGCAGTCCTCGGCTACATAGATGACGGGGTCAGTGTGGCATTCTGCAAGAACAAAAAAGATCATTTCGTTTGCTTCATGTGCTTTATGTGTATTGTCTAATGTGTGAATGATCATTACCCTGACAGCTGAATCATATGGATTAACAAGTAAGAGAGAGGCAGTTTTTGCCAGGAGTTTGTCCTCATTACTCACTCAGTTGTCTACTGGAAGCCAGACACCGAACAGAACGTATTGTTGGCCACGTTTTCGAATTCATGACTCTCAAACAGTAAAGCTTGACGGTTGAATCTCCAAAGTACTGTGCTTGTCCAAGTATAGTACCTGTCTGCTTACAAGCTGGTGCTCGGAATGTTCTGATCTCACAGCTATGACCTCACAATGTGCTACTGCGTGTGAAGTTCTACTCATTAAAATGCAGAATGTCAAGTCAAATCTAAACACACAAATACATTTAATCCAAAATAAAAATGTGATGTGGTTTCTGTGGTACCTGAAACACAAGCAACAGTGATAGATAAAGATTCTTCATTCATCAGTCATATCAAAGCATGGTTAGGGGCCAAATGTCATGATCTGTCTGCAGACATAAACTAATACTAGTGCTAGTGTCTCTCAGTCTAATTGTACTGATGTGTCAGTTGACATCTGATGTCCTTTAGCCAAAAAGTGACACTAGAAGGGTCAAAACATGCATCAGTTACTGTACTATGTACAATTACATTTCCACACATCAGAACCATGACATGCATAGCACTCATTCATAACATGTTCAATTCAAGTTCAATTTTTATTTCGGTTACATACATCTTATAAAATAATTTCACACAACTGTCACAGTGAATAACGTAAAAAGGAATAGGCTAAAGCACAAGGTTTACTATTTCCTATCCTATACCATCCAAGGAATAACCCAGAATATCAACAACAAAACAAAGAAAAATTAAATAAAATAAAGAACTATATTAAACCCTGAATTCTAATCCTTAACTGTTTTGCATTTTATGGGCTCACATTATAGGAATTAATTACTTGACAGTTTTCTTGAACCCTAACAGGGAACAGCATAATTTCAATTCATCTTGAAGTCCATTCCACAGTTTGACACAAAAACTGAAATACATCTATATTTTATATTTGTTCTCACTTTGCACATTTTAAACATAAACAGTCCTCTTAATTATATATATTATATAATTTCCTTCTCTTAATTGAAATAGTCTGAATGCAAATATGCTATTGTTCACCACCCGAAAAAACACTTCCAGTGTCTGGAAATACACAATATTCATGAATTTTAAAAAAGAGGATCCGATAAACAATTGATTAGTTGGTTGTTGGTATCCAACATTGTTTAATATTCTAATGGCTCTTTTCTGAAGTTTAATAATTGGGTCAATTTTTGTTTTATATGAATTTCCTCAAACTAAAGCACAATATGACATGTAAGGCGGAACAAGTGAAGAATACAGAACATCCAGACATTTTTTATTTAACAAATCTCTTACTTTATAAAGAACAGCAACTGATACAGATAGTTTCCATTTGATATATTCTAAATGTGGCTTCCAACACAGTTTATGAGCTATAATCACTCCCAGAAACTCATTTACCCTTTCAATTTTAACACAATTTAAATTCAGTTGTATGTCACAGCTGGCCTTAATATCACCAAACACCATAAATTAAGAATAAATAATAATAAATAATAAAGTATAAACAACTTAGGTCCCACTATTGAACCTTGTGGAACACCACAGGTTACTCTTTTCATCTGTGATTCAATATTATTAATTTTTACATACTGAAACCTATTGTTTAAATAACTTTTTAACCAACATTGTGCAACACCTCTTATACCATATTGTTCACATTTCTGCAGAAGTAAGGAGTGATCGATAGCATGAAATGCTTTACTTAAATCAATAAACACACCCACAGCGTGCTCTTTCTTATCTATTGCTGTGGCTATATGTTCTACAAATTCCATCACTGCCAGAAATGTAGGTCGATTACTCCTAAAACCACACTGATGGTCATTTAGATGCTTATATTTCTCAATAAAGGCATCAAGTCTTTCAACAAATAATTTTTCCAGTATTTTAGAAAATTGAGGTAGCAATGAAACAGGTCTGTAATTTGGTAGTGTGCTTATCACAATTTTATAAACTGGAATCACTTTAGCTATTTACATTTTATCGGGAAAAGTACCTGTTAAAAAAGATTTGTTACATGTGTAGGTAAATGGTTCAGTGACACAATTAATTACTCTTTTTATGAGTGACATATCAACAGTATTACAATCAGTAGATGTTTTATTCTTAAACTTTCGAACATGGTAGTTTATGTAAATGAAGTTAACAGTGTATGGGAAACAGAGGTTTAATATATGCATGAGAGAATAATGTCATATTTGAAACTTAACTCATTAAATCCTGTGCTGAAGACCGGTGCGCACTCTTGAGACTGTCAGTGTCAAACTCCCATGCGTCCTATCTTTGCACACATGGTATTGCCGCTCATCAAAAAGAGATAATGGCTCTTAAACTGAAAAAATGTACCATAGAGATTTGCACTCTTTGTTATTTAATCCTGGTGCTGTTTGTTGATGTATTTTTTATTTCTATGTTCCTATGTAAAAGGTTTACTTGAAATAATAAGAGAAATAAAAACATGTAATGAAAAGTTATGTAGATGCTTGATTATTTTAGAAAGAAAGATATGAGCACATTTTGCAAAAAAAAAATTGAAAAGCCAACAAAAGAATGCAATAGATGCTATAGAACAGCTTTTGCATTAGTATTTCTTAAGCAGGTGTCAAGTAACCCAACCTGGAACTTGTTTCACACACTGCATGTGACTTGGCTGTAGCGCGAAAAAAATTTCACTCAGAAGATTTTTTTTTACTTTAATCCATGAATATGTGTGTAACCCACATGAAACATGTCGTGATTGACTGTTGTGACATGTTTTGACCACTGGTTGGCAGTACCTGTTAATAGTCAATTCAACACGCAATATAACAAGGTAGAGTGAGACCTGTATGAAGGAACAGGGTGTGTTTTATTAAAATGTGGTGACTGGCTCTGAACATGGCCTCATCATTTCCAACACGAACATAACATGGTACCAGGAGTAAATTGCAAGAGACGACATGGATTTAAAACCGCCGGAAAGCTTGAAGCTAGCGGGGAATGTCGACGAACACTGGCGCACCTTCAAGCAGCAGTTCCACTGGTATGTTGCGGCTATGGGACTCGAGGCAAAGCCCGACGCAAGAAAGGTAGCGCTACTGCTAACGATAGCGGGGCCACAGGCCATAGAAGTATTTAACACGTTCGTGTTTGACGATCCTGGTGATGAGGAAAAGTTGGATATAGTGCTGGGCAAATTTGATGCTCATTGTTCCCCAAAGAAGAACGAGACGTACGAGAGATACGTGTTTCGGTCTCGCACACAGCGGGAACACGAGCCCTTCGATAGCTTCCTGACGGATTTGCGGCTAAAGGCGCAGTCCTGCAACTTCGCGACGCTGAAGGACTCCATGATCCGGGACCAGATTGTCTTCGGCGTGGAGGATAATAAGGTCAGAGAGAGGCTACTACGGGAGACGGAGCTGACGCTGGCGGGCGCCATTAAGATCTGCCAGGCGAGTGAGCTGTCCCACAAACATGTGAAGACATTCAACGAGATGTCTGCAGGAGCTTCGGCGAAAGTGAGCGAAAGTGCGGCAGCAGTCGGAGCAGTGTCATATCAACAGAAAAGACGTACACAGACCCGGCCTGCACAGCAGTTGGAGAAGGTGAAGTTCAGCTGCAGGCGCTGTGGCGCGCAGCACAAGCCCAGACAGTGTCCAGCTTTTGGTAAGCAATGTTCCAACTGCCAAGGCAAAAATCATTTTGCTAAACAGTGCTTCTCCAAACGGAAAGAGGGGAAGAAAGGGAAAACTGTAAATCTAGTTGAGGAGCCTGATCTCAGTGACACGTTCTTTGTTGGTATAGTAAACTGTGAAAGTGAACAAGAAAATGACACAAACAATGGAAATGATGTCACTAGAGAAGATAAATGGTTAGCACCATTACTGATAAATGGGACTGTAGTCACCATGAGATTGGACACTGGTGCAAAAGCAAATCTCATAAGCATGCGTGACATAAAGACAATGAGAAATAAGCCACAAATAAAGAGGAAAGAATCTGGACTGAAAGACTACAATGGGCAGCCAATTAAATGTTTGGGCACATGCAGGATGAGTGCCATAGTAAAAGGAAAAGTGCACCACCTGTTCTTCTTTGTTGTAAATGAGGGACGTGAATCACTTCTTGGTGACAGAGCCTGTGAAGAATTGGGACTTGTAAAAAGAGTGTATCGCATCATCCCTACCACGAGCCCAGTAAATGACTCTGTAGACACAATAGTCCAGAACTTCTCAGATGTGTTCAAGGGTTTTGGTGTTCTGCCCTTCACATATAAAATACAGTTGAAGGAAGGTGCCCAACCAGTCGTGCATGCAGCACGCAGGGTTCCCGCTCCATTAAAAGACGGCCTAAAGAAAGAGTTGGACAGAATGATCAACTTAGGAGTGATCAAGAAGGTTAATGAGCCTACAGACTGGGTCAACTCAATGGTCGCCACAAAGAAAAAGAATGGAGAGCTGAGGATATGTTTGGACCCTAAAGACCTAAACGACAGCATAAAGCGTGAACACTATCAAATACCCACACGTGAAGAAATCATCAGTGAAATGTCAGGTGCCAGGTACTTCACAAAGCTTGACGCCTCACAAGGCTTCTGGCAGCTGAAACTGGAAGAAAGCAGCACAAAGTACTGCACCTTTAATACTCCCTTCGGCAGGCACTGCTTTCTCCGACTGCCTTTTGGGATAAAGTCAGCACCTGAAATCTTTCACAAAGCGATGGAGCAGATCATCGAGGGCCTGGAAGGGGTTCGAGTCTACGTTGATGACATCATCATATGGGGCTCCACAGCTGAAGAACACAATGAGAGACTGTGCAGAGTGATGGAGCGCATCCAAAAGTATGGACTAAAACTCAACAAGAGTAAGTGTGAGTTTGGCGTTGAAGAAATCCTCTTCCTCGGAGACAAGCTGTCGGCACGTGGGGTTCAACCAGACCAAGACAAAATACATGCGATACAGAACATGCCGAGGCCCACAGACAAGACAGGCGTGCTACGCATCATGGGGATGGTCAATTTCATAGGCAAGTTCATTCCCAATCTAACAGCAAAGACATCATGCATACGGGAGCTTCTGCACAGGGACTGTGAGTTTAAATGGACAGTCAAACACGAGAATGAGTGGCAGCAACTGAAGAATACACTGACCACAGCACCAGTTTTGTCATTTTATGACCACACCAAGAGGATTAAACTGTCTACAGATGCTTCCAAAGATGGCATTGGTGCCGTTCTACTCCAGGCTGAGGGTGAGCACTGGAAACCAGTAGCCTATGCTTCTAGGGCTATGACAAAATCTGAATGCCGATACGCTCAGATCGAAAAAGAATGTTTGGGACTGGCGTATGGTTTGGAGCGCTTTCATAACTATGTGTATGGCCTGCCATCTTTCACAGCTGAGACTGATCATCGGCCACTGGTGGCCATCATCAAAAAGAATCTGAATGAGATGTCTCCACGGATACAGCGACTAATGATGAAGATGCAGAGGTATGATTTTGAACTGATATATACTCCAGGAAAGAACCTGATCCTTGCTGATGCGCTATCAAGGGCAACTGCAGGCAACAGTGAGAGTGCAACAGACGAGGACATCCAGTGTCACGTGAACATGGTGGCGGCTGCACTGCCTGTGTCTGACACAAAGACGAAACAGATTGCAGAGGCTACAGCAAAGGATGTGGAGCTACAGCATGTCATGAGGAATATGGACGAGGGATGGCCAGTCGGTTCGTGTACACGATTCTACCATATCAGAGGTGAGCTTAGTGCTGTGGATGGCCTGCTTTTGAAAAAGGGCAGGATTGTCATTCCACAGGCTTTGAGAAGGGACATGTTGCACAGGATACATGAAGGCCATCTCGGCATTGAAAAGTGCAAAAGGAGGGCGAGAGAGTCAGTTTTCTGGCCCGGCATAAACAAAGACATTGAAACACTTATAAGTGAATGTGAAACGTGCCAGAAACACAGAAGCAAGCAGAACAAAGAGCCTATGGTGGTAGCTGAGTTGCCAACAGCACCATGGCATAAAATAGGAATAGACTTGTTTCATCTCAGGGGCAAAGACTATTTAGTAATAATTGACTACTACTCAAACTTCCCTGAGATGGCACTACTAGCAAACTCATCGTCAACCTGTGTCATAACACATACAAAATCCATCTTCGCCAGGCATGGCATTCCACACACTGTGGTGAGCGACAACGGTCCATGCTTCTTCAGCAAAGAATGGCAGAAGTTTGCAGTGCAGTACGATTTCAGGCACGTGACGTCAAGCCCGCACTACGCACAGTCAAACGGGCAAGCTGAAAAAGGGGTTCACATTCTGAAGCAGCTCTTAAAGAAAGCAGCTGACAGTAGCGCTGATCCATATCTGGCTTTGTTGAGCTACAGAGCATCACCTCTTCAGTGCGGTCTGTCACCAGCTGAACTATTGATGAAGAGGAAGCTTCGAACTACCCTGCCGAGTCATCCAAACGACAAATCAGAGCAAAAGAATCCTGCAAAGATCGAAAACAAGCTACGACAGCAGAAATTGAGGCAAAAGTCATTCTACGACAGGACAACAAAACATCTTCCTCCACTGACAACCAACAAGACAGTCAGAATTGAGGATGCTGATGGATGGAGCACAAGAGCAACTGTTCTGCAAGAAGTAGCCCCACGATCATACACTGTGAGAACTGATGATGGACAAATCCTCAGACGCAACCGTCGCAGTCTGTTAAAAACTCTACAAGGGACTGTTAGTGAGCTCAGTGTGACCGGTGGTGAATCTCAGGTAATTCCCACACCTGCTATGGACTGTAGCACTGACTCTGACTCACCTACGCCTGAGTTGAGAAGGTCCACAAGAGAAATCAGAAAGCCTGATAAACTGAACTTATAAAAAAAAAAAAAAAATATTGACATGACATACATGTTGAACAAAATGTATGTGGGTTGATGTTGTGAATGTATTACAACTGTTTTGGTGTTTGCTTTGATTTAGGTTAGACCAGCTGACATACAGGATTTACTGTTTATGTGCTGCAGGGTCATTCTGAATTAGAAATGGTTAAAGTAACTGACACAGTTTGGTGATAGTTCATGTTCATGCATTTTGCATCAGAAAAAAGGGGATGTCGTGATTGACTGTTGTGACATGTTTTGACCACTGGTTGGCAGTACCTGTTAATAGTCAATTCAACACGCAATATAACAAGGTAGAGTGAGACCTGTATGAAGGAACAGGGTGTGTTTTATTAAAATGTGGTGACTGGCTCTGAACATGGCCTCATCATTTCCAACACGAACATAACAAAACATAGGGCTACTAAAGCCTATGTGGTTTAGTAGAGTAGTGCCTGTTGGTTCCGGGAGAGGGCGTAGTGCATTGCTAAAACACCCAGTGATAGACAGCGTCGGTTCCGCTTGAAATCTCCCCCAGATAATGCCGTGAAGCCGTACTGCAGCAGAGTTGGAAACGTGAGGAAAATAACTTCAGTTGAAGTGTTGATGTTGGAACTCCGGTGAGTTAGTGCCCTGTTCTGGAAGTTAAGATATTGTACACATAAAACCAGTCGGAGTTATAAGGGTATTGTTATATGGTTATGAGTTTTCTCTGTTTTTTTATGCAACTGTTGTGCTTAGGAAAAGACGCTAACCACTAACCGCTAATCGCTAACGCGATTGCTAATGACTAAGCTAGCGGCCTTTTGCTTATGCTACGGCAGAAATATTTATAACGGCTAGGGAATTAGAGCGCTGCTGATTTTTAGCATGGTCACTTTATGATAAGTTCAGTTTGATATGTTTATTTAATTCATGTTTGTCACTGCAGTGGACTGTATTAAAAAACACTATAACAATTTGGTTAAAAAAAGAGATGGTTAAGGTAAATATGGTCTGTTAATTCATGGTAAATACTGTTATGATAAGTGATTAGATTGTATTTGAAGTATACCCTCAGTAGTAGGCTATACATGATTGACTGATTGTTAAAAGATAATCGTTGAGATTTTATATAAGAAGGAGAGCGTTAGACAAAACAATTTATTTCTCTGCACTATTTGTGTAGGTTGTTGTTTTTTTTTTGTCACGTGAACTGCACGCTACATATGATCATATGATCTAATGAACCAGTTGTTGGCGAGCCTAGCCCAGCACGACGTTGGACGGTTCTGGAGACGGTGTGGCCAGCCATAGGAGTCCCCACTGAGAGCGTCTGCTTGCGGATCAGATAAGAGATACATTCACAATCCTAACTCTACCCAGGTCGGAGTACAACACTGGACATAGATATAAAAAGAGACACAGAACTGCTGAACCTTCAGCTCCTTAGCAAAAAGGAGCAACGAGCTAACTGAGCTCAAATAGAAAGGACTGACCAACTTTATTCTTTTGTTTTTTATAAATCTTTATTTTATCTATTTTGCATATTAGCTGCAGAATTGTCAGTTTAGTTTCTTTAGTTTTCCTTTGATGTTGTAAGACAATAAAACTGCCAACTCTTCATTTAAACATTACTTCCTTGTGAATTGTTCGGGAATTATTCTTTAGATGGCGCCGCGGATGGCGACCTCGGTACTTCGCTCTCTTGCACTTTGCGTGTTTTTGTGTTTTTTTGGAGCTTTTTGTAACCCCTCACTGATCACTTTCACCAGAGAGGAGCTTCTAAACATCAGAGAGACATCCCCAGATCTTTCTCCCCCAGCTTTCATCAATCCGGAAAGTTTTACAGGGATTTTGGTCGGAGGCGCAGCAGCGCTCTATGGAATTTGCCGGAGACGCCGTCGTGGGAAACGAGCAGGAGCGCTCGTCAAGCTGAGGCAGAGGGGACTTCGAACCTCGCTCCCGTCTATTCACCTGGCCAACGTCCGCTCCCTGGCAAACAAAATAGATGAACTGCTGCTGCTCAACCAAAGCAACTCGGACTTTCGTAGATCCGCCGCCTTGTGTTTCACTGAATCCTGGCTCTGTGAGCGCATCCCGGACAGCGCATTACGGCTGCCGGGCTTCCAACTTTTCCGTGCGGACCGTTGCACTGAGCTCTCAGGGAAAACGAAAGGTGGTGGAATCTGCTTCTATATAAACGAAGGTTGGTGTACAGATGTCACGGTGTTAGAAAAGTCGTGCAGCCCTCACCTAGAGACACTTTTCATAAATTGCAAACCTTTTTATTCTCCGCGGGAGTTCTCCTCGTTTGTTTTGGTCGGTGTTTACATCCCCCCCCCCAAGCCTGCGTAACACATGCGTTACAACAGCTTGCCGACCAGATATCAGACACTGAGAGAAAACACCCGGACTCCCTCATTATCATTCTCGGGGATTTTAACAGCGCAAATCTCACACGTGAGCTTCCTAAATATAGGCAGCACATCAAATGTCCCACCAGAGACTCAAACACACTGGACCATTGCTACACGGTTTTGAAAGATGCCTACCGCGCTGTCCCCCGCGCAGCACTAGGGCTCTCTGATCACTGTCTGCTTCATCTCATCCCAACCTACAAGCAGAAACTAAAATCTTCTAAGCCTGTGGTTAGGACTGTGAAGAAATGGACAGAGGAGTCAAAGCTGGAGTTACATGCCTGCTTTGACTGCACTGACTGGAGTGTTTTTGAAGCTGCAGCCACTAACATCAACGAACTTACGGACACTGTGACATCGTACATCAGTTTTTGTGAGGACATGTGTGTGCAGACCAAGACCTTCTGCACATATAACAACAACAAGCCATGGTTTACCCCCAATCTGAGGAAGCTGCGCCAGGCCAAGGAGGAGGCCTACAGGAGTGGGGACCAGGCCCTGTTTAAACAGACCAGGAACAAACTGACCAAGGAGATCAGAGTGGCAAAGAGAAGCTACAGTGAGAGGTTAAAAAACAGCCTCTCAACAAATGACTCTGCATCAGTTTGGAGAGGTCTAAATCACATCACCAACTACAGGAGACCATCCCCCCACCCCGCGGAAGATCCCAGACTGGCTGAGGAACTTAACACCTTCTACTGCAGGTTTGATAAGGACTTTCTCACACCTCATGGCCACACAAAGAACCCACCTGCAACACCTCCCCCACTGCCCCAGCCGCCCCCCCCCCCCCCCCCCCCCCCGCCCCGCCTGCCCTGACGATCCGTGAAGAGGATGTGTCTCGGCTCCTTCAGAGACAAAAGACCAGGAAGGCTCCAGGACCTGATGGAGTGTCCCCCTCCTGCCTGAGAGTCTGTGCTGAGCAGCTGACGCCCATCCTCACCAGGATCTTCAACCAATCCCTGGAGCTGTGTGAAGTGCCCTCCTGCCTCAAATGCTCCACCATCATCCCAGTGCCCAAGAAGCCCACTATCACTGGACTTAATGACTACAGACCCGTCGCCCTGACATCTGTGGTCATGAAAACTTTTGAGAGACTGGTGTTGAACCACCTGAGGGACATAGCTGGCCCCCTGCTGGACCCCCTGCAGTTTGCCTACCGGGCAAACAGGTCGGCGGATGATGCAGTCAACATGGGACTCCAACATACCCTGCACCACCTCAACTCCCCAGGGACATATGCAAGGATCCTGTTCGTGGACTTCAGTTCAGCGTTCAACACCATCATCCCTGAACTCCTCCATCAGAAGCTCTCCCAGCTCACAGTGCCCGCCTCCACCTGTCAGTGGATCACCAGCTTCCTGACGGAGAGGCAGCAGCAGGTGAGGCTTGGGAGAATCACATCCAAGACCCGGTCCATCAGCACTGGTGGCCCCCAGGGGTGTGTCCTCTCCCCACTGCTCTTCTCCCTCTATACTAATGACTGCACCTCAAGTGATCCATCTGTGAAAATTCTGAAGTTCGCAGACGACACCACTGTCATTGGACTGATCCAGGACGGCGACGAGTCTGCTTACAGACAGGAGGTGAAACAGCTGGTCCTGTGGTGTGGTCAGAACCACCTGGAGCTTAACCTGCTCAAAACAGTGGAGATGACAGTGGACTTCAGGAGAAACCCCCCCACTTCCCTCACCATCATGAACAATACAGTGTCCACCGTGGAATCCTTCAGGTTTCTGGGTACCACCATCTCCCGGGAGCTGAAGTGGACCCCCCACATTGACTGTTTAAGAAAGAAGGCTCAGCAGAGGTTATACTTCCTACGTCAGCTCAGGAAGTTTAACCTGCCTAAGGAACTGCTGATCATTTTTTACAGCGCCATCATCCAGTCTGTCCTCTGCACTTCCATCACCGTCTGGTTTGGATCAGCCACCAAACGGGATAAGACTGGACTGCAACGGACAATCCGGGCTGCAGAGAGGATTATCGGCACCGACCTGCCCTCCATACAGGACCTATACCAGGTCAGAGTTAGGAACCGTGCTAAAAACATCTCTGCAGACCCCTCACATCCTGGTCACAAACTGTTTAAACTCCTCCCCTCCGCCAGGCGCTTCAGAACATTGCTCGCCAAAACCAGCCGATACAAGGACAGTTTCTTTCCCCAGGCTGTGGCTCTGATGAACATGTGACTGTTTTTTCCCACTACCTCCTTCAGCATCTTTGCACATTTTCCAGCCCTCATACCAGACATCAATGATGTACGTGCTGGTGAAAGTACGTAACACTAAAATTTGCCAATGACCAGCAGTACAAACAGCCAATGGTCAGTTTTAGAAACTGAACTACCTATAATGCCCTGTCATCAGAAATGGTTAGAAACAATCCACCTGGAACACAATGAGTGATAGTATGTAGTGGACCAATCAAATCACTTTTCTCAGTGAGAAGGAAGGAACGTTGTCTCTCCAAACCTTTCACTGCTACAGTAGATTTTTTTCAGTGGTTCTGCAATAGGAATGCCCAAGACTTTTTAAGTAGAAACACAACCAAAAGTTGGTGGACACTCTTGCTCATTAGCTTTAATTGCTGAAATAGTAGCTCCGTTATCAACCAGAATATGCCCAGCAGTACCACTAAGCTCAATTAGCATAGCTGGATCTTCAGAGGGAGTCAACTTGTTGGTGCTTGTTTATTTTGATTTCTTTGTAAACCTCACACATTTACTACACATTACATTTACTTTTTGCACATTTACATACATACATTTTTCTGTTCACTTACTGTGTCTTTATTAATACTATTTTTGTAGCAATTTTTACTTTTTACGTATTTACTTCCTTTTTCCTCCTGAGTGTTAGGCAGTTGTAACAAAGCAGGGATTTGTTGTCATATTCCTATCTATGGACGAGCAAGGGGCTACCTCTCTGTGGACAGTAGCTGTTTGTCCCTGCACTTCCACGAAACTGAGTCAGAAGCTCAATTGTCTGTTTTTATTCTTCTGTGCCTTGTTAGATGTGTTAGGATTAGATAGTTCTCTCCCTCATCCCTTGTGTTTCTCCTGTTCCTTGGAGTTTCTTGTTTGTCCTGTTTGTCTCTCTATCTGTCTGAGTGTGTGTGCACCAGCCAGAGCTTGGAGTTCCAGTTTCTCCATTCCGTCAATTCTCCTTCACACCTGTGGTTAATCACCTCATCAATCCACCTGAAGACAGCAGTACTGAAAGACCGATCCTGCACTCTACTGGATTTTCCTCATACTGGTTTTCCTGTAACTCATTATTGTTCTACAGAATTTACAAACTCAGGTGTGTTCATTTGTCTTCTTGTCTTCATCCAGTTGTCAGCAGGGGCTCAGTGCTGAGCTGTGGTCAGTCTGGGTTTTGAGGGGTTCCATCTGTGGTCTTGGGGGTCCATTCTGGATCACCCCAGCCAGGGGTGGTGTTTACGTGTAAATAGTGCAAATATTTTAATGAAGGAATGAGGCAAGAAGAAATTTATTATTAATACTCGTTTATTGATTGTGGTCTTGTGGAGCTGTGGGGTCCATTTTGGATCACTCCAGCCAGGGGTGGTGTTTAAGGGCCTCCAGCGTGGGTCGGGCCTCCGGGCTTTTGACCAGACAGCTCAGCAGAAAACCCTGGCAGTCTGTCAGACAAACAGGGGTCATTTTTAACACTAATACTGTACTGTACTGTGTGTGTGTGTGTGTGTGTGTGTGTGTGTGTCTGTGCTTGACTGTACAGTACATATGTTTTTATGACTTACCAAAGGAAAGATCATCTCTGATTTCAGGGTTTTTATGGACAATCTCAGTGCTGTTGCTGAAGGGGAGAAATCTATGCAGCATCCCAAACAGAACTACACCAAGCTGCCAAACTGTAGATGGTTCAGCCCTGTACCACCCACTCTCAAATGTCTCAGGGGGGCTGTACTCATAGGTGCCTAAAATCCACACAGAGACAAGAAGATGGTGATGGACTGAGGTAGAGGAGAGAAACAGCAAAGATGCTGGTCTGGCTTGAAGAACAGGACTATAAGGAGAGCCTACCTTGATCAGCAATATATAATCCGTCTGACAGAAACGTGCCACAGCCAAAGTCAATAAGTCGGACACACGGGACATCAGAGCTGGTTTCAATGAGAATGTTGTCCGTCTTAATGTCCCTGTGGAACACACCTTTGGAGTGGACCTCAATGAGAGCATCAACCAGCTGTTTGGCAATGGTCTGAGAGAGAGAGACGAAGAGACATGTAGACTGTGAGACACGCTGGGTGTGGATGTAAACACAGACGCACACTGGTTGTAAATTGCATATTGAGTCTGTATAAGACTTCAGCATCACACTAGATTGACACAGGGTATTTCACACACTGCACAAACACTGAACACACATGCCATCATCTACTTACCTTAGCCTCACGTTCCTGCATACAAGATTCTTTAGAGTTGATATACTCTGACAAGTCCAAACAAGGGACTGGCCTCTCTAGGACAAGAATCAGATCATAGTCCAGATCGTACCAGTCCAGCAAGGGCACAACTGCACTGGTTTCTCCTGCCGCAGGTTTGACTTTGAGCAGCAGTGCCACTTCCAGAGGGACCACGCAATGCTTTCCAGCCAGAATCTTAAGACATAGAGTGACAGAGACAAAAGAAATAATAAAACATGTGTCTATACATTTGCATAAAAGTAAATCTCTTAACTCTTAGATTGTATCAGGTACAAGAGAAACCTGTAAATGCTCCAAGCATTTCAATAATGTACAGACATGTTGGCATTAGGACGAAGAACAAATCACCATTGATGTGCGTGGGACATCAAACTGGGAGATGTGTTTTATGGCCACCTACGGGACAGAAATACAGACATTTCAATAGCTTGTGCTACAGAAAGCGTGGCTACATGCATCTGTGTGTACGTGTGTGTGTGTGTGTCTTACAGGCAGATTGTCGTCTTTGCGGTGGCCTGCATAGACTGACCCATAGCCTCCTGCACCCAGCAGTTGCTCCTCCGTATATTTGGACTCAAATGCAACTGGAGAAACCACATACAAACTGATTGATTATACATGCTCACAACTTTCTCTGACCACACTAAGAAACTAGCTTAGCTTAACTGATGGAATACACAATTCATTTTTCAGCCATTTCTATCTCATCTCACCTCTGCTATGAGGCGGGGCAGTGTTTACAGATGAAGAGGTGCCAGGTTCGTCACTGGAATTGGTGCTCTGGGGGCTGGTGCCCTCAGAGGATTTGGTGGTCTTTCTGCTCCTCTTCCTGGGTTCCTCTCTCTCTTCAGACTTCCTCTTTCCACTCTTCCTCCCTTCAGCTTCAGCTGGGGTGGATGTGGAGGCATCCACCCCAGCTGAAGCTGAGGGGCTAGGGGTTCCTCTGCTTCTCTTCGTCGGTCCATCTCTGCTCTCGTCGAAGGTGGACTTCCTCTTTCCGCTCTTCTGGGTCTCCTGTGTTCCCTCTCCATCTCCAATGCTGGGTGCAGGAAGGCTCAAAGTTTCTGTTGAGACAATGTGATGACCAAGAAAAAGACTGTGAGCGTGTTTGCTTCACTTGTAGCTGGTTTCAGAGTTGAGACACGAGTTTGGGGAGTTAATACCAAACTGTGCACACATTTATCTATGCACCACTCAGACCTCTAAAACAATGCATCTGCAATCAGACATGAAGTTCAACACAAGTCTGATCTCAGGTGATTTTGCTATAAATGCTTTGACTTCACACACGTTTTAGGAGTCAACTTCAGCTGCTTATCCTCACCCTCAAACTCCTCTTTTAGTTTAGCATTTACTTTTTAAAACACAGATTTAATGAATCTTCCTATCATTTTTATCTCCTCTAACCTGTAGTGTCAGGTGGGCTGCTGTACACTGAGGGTGTACTGGGGGCGTAACTGGTTGAAGGCCCACTGAAAGTCTGGCTGCAGTCCTTGGAGGGACTTTGACTTGTCCTGCTCCTCTTACTGGCTCTTTCAAGATTCTCCTCAGGGTTTCTTTTGGAGGTCATCTTGTTTCCATGTTTTCTGCAGTCCTCTGCTACATAGATGACGGGGTCAGTGTGGCATTCTGCAAGAACAAAAAAGATCATTTCGTTTGCTTCATGTGCTTTATGTATATTATCTAATGTGTGAATGATCATTACCCTGACAGCTGAATCATATGGATTAACAAGTAAGAGAGAGGCAGTTTTTGCCAGGAGTTTGTCCTCATTACTCACTCAGTTGTCTACTGGAAGCCAGACACCGAACAGAACGTATTGTTGGCCACGTTTTCGAATTCATGACTTTCAAACAGTAAAGCTTGACGGTTGAATCTCCAAAGTACTGTGCTTGTCCAAGTGTAGTACCTGTCTGCTTACAAGCTGGTGCTCGGAATGTTCTGATCTCACAGCTATGACCTCACAATGTGCTACTGCGTGTGAAGTTCTACTCATTAAAATGCAGAATGTCAAGTCAAATCTAAACACACAAATACATTTAATCCAAAATAAAAATGTGATGTGATTCTGTGGTACCTCAAACACAAACAACAGTGATAGATAAAGATTCTTCATTCATCAGTCATCCTATACCATCCAAGGAATAACCCAGAATATCAACAACAAAACAAAGAAAAATAAAATAAAATAAAGAACTATATTAAACCCTGAATTCTAATCCTTAACTGTTTTGCATTTCACCGGCTCACATTATAGGAATTAATTACTTGACATTTTTAAGTTTAAGTTAAGGAATGCTATTGTTCACCACTCGAAAAAACACTTCCAGTGTTTGTAAATACACAATATCCATGAATTTTAAAAAAAGAGGATCCAATTGTGGTGGGGAATCCTCCCCTACTCTAGGTGGAGCTGCTGAGTGCAGCCTTGAGCCAGTCCCTCCTAACTCCTCCTAATGAGGAACAAGTTATATAAGACACCTGTGATTTATTGTCTCTCTCTTTGCCTCCTGCTCTGTTCCTGCTGTGGCTGTCCAGGTGCTGCATTGCTTGTGAGGGGTTTGATAATAGTTTTTAACATCCTGTGGTGAGTTGGCCTGTGACTGTTCTTTTTTTAATACTTTTTAAATAAGCAGTGTGAACTTGGTTAATGGTGTTTCTTCCCCTTTCTTTTAGGTTCACCTGCACTTTTGCTGTTTTTCCCCTTTGTTTGCCCCTTAGTCGTCTTTAGTTGCCCTTTAGTTTGCCCCTCAGTCGCTTCTTAGTTTGCCCTTGTTCTGCTCTTTTAGTTGCCCCTTAGTTTGGTCTTGTTTTCCCCTTAGTTTGGTCCTGTTTTGTCCCTAGTTTGCCCCTTTGTTTGCCCCTTTGTTTGCCCCTTTGTTTGCCCCTTTGTTTGCCCCTTAGTTCGCCCCTTAGTTCACCCCTTAGTTTGCCCTTGTTGGACCTTACTTTAACCTTTGTCTACTTGTTTAGATTTCTTTTACACTTAGTTTTGGCTGGTAGATTTAGTTTGACCTTTTGTTTTTGACTTCTGCCTTGAGTTTAGCCTTCTGTTCCTTTAGTTATTTTCTTATTGATTTCTTTTGTTTGAATTTGCTCCTGGCCAACTGGGTTATTTTGTATTTTTGCTTGGTTGATTATTGTTTATCGGGTTATATTTGCTTTACCATCATTGTTCATTTGCTTGTGACTTAATTTTGTTATGAGATTCTTTTCTTTCTAGGCAGAGTGCTACTGTGGAGAGGCTAGGCACCTGTGGTGAGGGCCCTTCTCTGAATTGCATGTGAGTTTATACACAGGGACACTGCAGACTGCATCATTTGCTGTGAGGTTGCCGTGAGTTTGATTTGCTGCACCAAGGGTGAGTAGTGGTAGCACTCCTAGCACTCCTTTGTGTAGTCTGCCACTCTGCATGTGGCCTCTGCCTAGTGTTTTTAACTTGAATTTTAAAATCTTAAATATATTGTTCTTTCAACTTGATTGTTGAGGCCTTCCTCCTTTTTTAGTATATAAAATATAATATATTTTAACTATTTCATTCAGTTGCCGGTATTCTTTTCACCTTTACTTCTTTCTTTTTCAGCAGTTCTCATCAGTTCCAGTCTTTGTTTTTTTGTGATTATTAAATACATTTATACATTTTTTAACTCACGTCTCTGCCTCAGTAATGTATCTGTGTGTCTTGTACATTTACTAAGAAGTTTATGCTAGGAATTTCCTGGGGTGCGAGTCCCCAGGTGGCGATGTCAGTGATTTCAATCCTCCCCTTAGTGCCCCTCGCCACACTATAAACAATTGATTTAGTTGGTTGTTGGTATCCAACGTTGTTTATTATTCTAATGGCTCTTTTCTGAAGTTTAATAATTGGGTCTATTTTTGTTTTATAGGACTTTCCTCAAACTAAAGCACAATATGACATGTAAGGCAGAACAAGTAAAGAATACAGTGCATTCAGACATTTCTTAATTAACAAATCTCTTACTTTATAAAGAACAGCAACTGATACAGATAGTTTCCGTTTGATATATTCTATATGTGGCTTCCAACACAGTTTATGATGTATAATCACTCCCAGAAACTCATTTACCCTTTTAATTTCAACACCATTTAAATTCAGTTGTATGTCACCTGGGGCCTTAATATCACCATCAACACCATAAATTAAGTATAAATAATAAGTAATAAAGTATAAATAAATTAGGTCCCACTACTGAACCTTGTGGAACACCACAGGTTACGCTTTTCATCTGTGATTCAATATTACTAATTTTTACATACTGACCTATTGTTTAAATAAGTTTTTAACCAACATTGTGCAACACCTCTTATACCATATTGTTCACATTTCTGCAGAAGTAAGGAGTGATCAGTAGTATCAAATGCTTTACTTAAATCAATAAACACCCACAGTGTGCTTTCTTATCTATTGCTGTGGCTATATGTTATACGAATTCCATCACTGCCAGAAATGTAGGTTGATTACTCCTAAAACCACACTGATGGTCATTTAGATGCTTATATTTCTCAATAAAGGCATCAAGTCTTTCAACAAATAATTTTTCCAGTATTTTAGAAAATTGAGGTAGCAATGAAACAGGTCTGTAATTTCATAGTGTGCTTATCACATTTTTATGAATTGGAATCACTTCAGCGATTTACATTTTATCAGGAAAAGTACCTGTTAAAAAAAAGATTTGTTACATATATAGGTAAATGGTTCAATGACACAATTAATTGCTTCTTTTATGAGTGACATATCAACAGTATTACAATCAGTAGATGTTTTATTCTTAAACTTTCTAACACATCACTTGAACAAAGCCCCCCAAGAAACATAGAACGTATCCATGTGACACCAATCAGACAATAAGGACTATCTACTATTCTCAAAACAGCAATCATTGAACTTTATCAAAATACCATGATCATAATTGTAATTTAAACATGGTAATTTATGTAAATGAAGTTAACAGTGTATGGGAAACAGCGGTTTAATATATGCAATGTCATATTTGAAACTTAATAATAATAAATAATAGCATATGAAAGCGAAATACATAGTACATGTGGATGCCAATAATCATGTGTAATGAGAATACTTCTTTGTGTGAGAGTTTGATTGCAACTGAAGCAAATTTGATTGACGAGGAAATGCGGCAGCTCTTCAGAGCTGGATCATCAGGTTTATCCAGGAGTTCCACTAGCGCTTTGTTGGGAGCTAACCTTAATGTGAACCAAGTGATGTGACCTTTATATCAAATTCAACAGTACACTCTAAAAAATGTTTCTGTGGCTTTGTAAATGTCACAATAATAAATAACTATAATGCTTTGTTAAATTCACTAAATATGGCTTGTGTTTGTTTGGGTTGGAAACACCAAAATAAATGCCTAAAAATCTAACAGTTTATATTGTGTTAGATTTACAAAAAAATGACTAACACTGCATTTGCATGATATCTTCAACATATCTGATAATATTCTCTAGCAAAATTTGAGAATGAAACAACCAGTCTGATTGATTTTCAGAACTGTACTTTTTACTGAATTCAAATTTGTATTCTTTGTCTGTAACAATAACTGAAGATAATGATTTTTTCAGTTGACATCCGTTGAGCGCAAAAAGAGTGCGCAGTCTAGCAGCAAGAGCGACCGAGCAGGAGACATGGTGGCAAGAGCTGTTGTAAAGGATTCTTCAAAAGTTTATTAACGTGAAACACAGACCATATGTTGTATTGAAACAACTATATACCATAGACTGTATAAAACATGGATGTAGCACTTGTGATGTCACCTATTGGTTTCGGGGAGTCGGTTTTGTGACCAAACCATGGGTATTTGAGCTGTGCCATCTTGGATTTTAGTGGGAGTGTACTTTCCATATTTGGTGGAGAGTTTACTCTACGGGTAAACCAGGGTCAGCCGGCCGAGAACCTGTCCACTTAGCTCGGGGCAACTGAGCTAGCGTAAGGCTAATCAGCTAGGCTAACAAGCTAAGTGGCAACTACATGCAGCTACATGCAGCTACATGCAGCTACATCCACCACACGACAGTCCCAGAGTCCGACCCAACTAGCTCGACCCCGTGTGATTGCGACACACAGCAAGCACTTGAAATAATAAAATGTCACCAGTGTTCACCTGGTGTTCACCTTTCATCTGGTTCACTGTCTGTGTGGCAAACTACTCTTAAAAACAGAGATCATAATGAACACAGTAAACACAGTTGTGGGGGGAAATTTATTTCTACACTGTTAACCCGAAAGTTATTTCTACACAAACAGTTTGAGTAAATACCACTTTTAATAATTAGTTTTATTGCATTACTTAAACAGTATGAGTATATGAAGACTGTATGAGACAGTCATTGAGTGCACTCATTTTTCTAAGTTTAACAAACTTAATCAAGTTTTACCTCAGGCCACATAGTGCTGCCCTGTGATTGGCTCAAAACTCAAGACAAGTCTGTGCATGTCCGTTGGAGGTTACAGAGAAAGTAGCGCCATTTTCAGAGAACATTTAAGGTCTTTGCACTTTGCATGCACCTTGGAGAATACATTTTCTACCTGCATTTATCTGTTTTTTGCAAGTTTGAATGCTTTTAATGGACATTTGCCGTAAAGAAGATACCATTTTCTGGCTGAATGAGGTGAGTTGTTTTCTCTGTTCAAGTTAGAAACTGGAAGTTCTGTAGTTTGAAACATGTAGGGCCTACGTTTGAATGTGTGTGAATTTGACGTTGACTCAGGTACGTTTTGAGCATTGGACAATTGCAGCATTGTGTGTAGCTCTCGCTATTTGTCTGCAACAGGCAGTTTTGGAACAGCAGTGTTAAATAGATATTCATGTAGGTTTGAAAAAAAGTGCCCACTTTTAACATTAGCCTTATTAGCCGTACTGTTTTTGTTTAAAGTCATTAAAATGCCTTGGAAATGCAAGTACTGCCCTGCCATCTGTGAAAAGAGAGCACAGCTTTTTAAACACTACAGGTGTTGAGTAACTGCCTGAATATCAAAGTTCAGGTTACTTCATATTTTTCAGATATACTTGGAGTTTAACAGGGTTGTTGGGAGAAATCTTAAAGAAGAGTTTTTTGGTGTTCTCGATGGATTGTGTGCAAGCTTAATGGAAATCTTCAAGAGGAAGACAGGTCGGATAGGCAAGCAGTTGGCTGACCTGTTACAACGGTGGGTTGATATTTCTGTTTTTTTTTGTAATGATATTGATGGTAAATTCATTCATATTACAAAAACTAATCTTCCCACCTTCCCTTGTGGTATATGAGCAAATAAACTGATAAATGGAGAATAAAGAAATATATCTTTTAAGTGTGTGTTGTACCTCTTTGCAGAGCACTGAGCCAACAGCCATTAGATGCCTTGTCCTGAGAGGACTTTTGGTCATTCTTGGGGATGATCCGTCTATGTTCTTCAAGAGCAGCTCAGTGAGTTTTTTGATTGGTATTTGAATCAGTTTTTTCTTCATTCTCCTATGTTTAGTGTATTTGAGATGATGGGTTATGATAATGCTATAGGCCACTAAAACTGGTCAAAACACTGTGTGTTTCACCCCGGTCAGCAGCACACCTACACAGCTTGTTAATACATTATCTAAAATAAAACCACTGTGAATAATCAAAATAACAATAAATAAACATCATAATATTTTTGAAGACCATACAACTGATTGCTGTTAACCTGAATATTCTCTTTTGTTTTTGTTTCTCTCACTAAAGGCTCTTAATGAGGGAGACTCCGTGGACATTCCAATTGTAATCCTCTGCTATGAGAACACCAGTGCTGCAATCCCAGAAAACCCAGCACTGCCACAACTAAACCCCTCAAGAGTGGGGATCATCCTAGAGGGCAGCCTTATGATGGAAGACCTCACCAACCTACCTCAAGTAATGTGCCTCTTATTTGCTTGACATACGCACTCCACCTACAATACCCAAAGTGCTTGAAAAACACTTTTACCTTCATTCAGCAGGTAATGCTGAACTTAGGCAGAAGTGAGCTACCACCAAAAGTTCAAAAGCTGAAGAATGATCTTGCAGTGTAAGACACATTTATGCTCATGGAAGAATTCTTCACATCTGTATCTGGATTGTTACACGTACTGTATACATTGCTGTGATTGGAGCAAATATTTTTGCAGTTTTGTATGTGGTTGTTCTTGCACTAGATGTGTCTAAAATTGTTTGTTTTACTGAAATTATTCCATATTTTAGAAAGTTGCACGGCCACTTTTTTTTTCTCACCAACTCTAGTCTTCACTGCCTAGTTGTTCTTAATGCCTACTTTGTTGTGTGGCAAACAGAGCATACCACTTTCCTTTTTGCACTTGGAGTATCTGCATGGTCAGTGTAGTTTTTTTTTCAGACTTGCAGTAAGCTTGCTTGCTTGTAAGACACATTTATGCTCATGGCACAATCCTTCATGTTCGTGTCTAGATTGTTGCACAAATACATTGCGCTCAGTGTATTCCTGCAGTTGCTCATTTTGTATGTGATACTACAGACTACTGCATGTCTCTACTGTTGTTTTTTATCGAAATAATTCTACAGAGGATACATGTTAGAAAGCTAGAGTATTTTTTTTCTATCAACTCAGGTCATTACCGTACAGTTCTTAATGCCTGCCTCGTTATGTGGCACACAAAACATGCAAGCTTTTTCAAACTTGAAAATTGTTCACAGAGCAAACAGTCAAAAACTGATGTATTTGGAAGGAAATATATTGTATGCATCATTGTTAATGCATATTTTTTGCTTTGTTGTAATAAAATAAAATAAATAAAATGCACTGTATTGTGTGGTCATTGACAAAATAATAATTTAATTGGAATTTATTTTCTTATCTCAAACATAAAAATAAAACTAAAATTTCAAGTGTATTTAACTTAAAATAGTAAGTTTTGACTATAAATACTTTTAAGTAGAACCCACAATTCATTTCGATTGCTGATTAATTAAACCATTTAAGTGTATATAACTTGAAAATGTAAATTCTGACTATTGCACATTTAAGTTGACTGTACTTAAACAAATTAATTTTGTCAACTGTCATTAACTTAAACCGTTTGAGGCAATCACTTGACGAAAATGGTTTAAGTACAATCAACTTATCCGCCCTTACGAAACAAAAGTATATTGCAATATACTAGAATTTATATTGCAATATATTAGGAAATATATTTCAGTATATGAGAAACTTAATCATATATTTAGAAATATATAGATGGATGACATTTGCTATATATTGATTCATATATTTTAAAATACATTGCTATGCAAACAAAACTGCATTATGTTTATTGAAACATTTTAATAACAGTTTGGATTATTTTTTAGAGTTTTGGAACTCCAAACTCCAAATCACATTTTGCATGATATCCATTATTTTTTACATTACACATTTAGCCATCTGGATGGACCACCTACGGCTATGTATTGATATATTGTAAAATGTAGATGACTATTATAAATCAAATCACTAACAGCAGCAAAAAATACAAAATGTTTTCTTGAGTCCACTTTTTATTCGTAACATTTCAGTCCTCCACACTGAAACGTGGAGGTACACATGCATAAAGGTTGGCATACTGTGGCAGATCAACTAACATACATTTCCTATTGAATTTCATCACATCAAAAACCTGTTTCCTGCCCTGTAACACTCTTTTCAAGCTAACTACATTGTCTAAAAACACAAAACTGTGTGATTTGTCATACTGTTTTCCAACAGCAAAACATTTTCTGTTATCCAGTCTTTCTACCACAATGTAATAATACACAGTGATTATGTGTCCATTATCCAACAAAACAGTGAAGCTATTCCTTTTCATTACTCTAGTGAACTGCTCCGAGTAATACAGTTCTCCTTTGACTAAAGTTCTACTGAATATTTTCACTACTGTATCCGTGGTGACTGAAAGTTTCTCTCTCATAGCCAGTACTTCTTCTTTAGTAAGTTTTCGTACATAGTGTAAACCAAGTGTAACAACTTGATCTGCTACTCTTTCAAAAAGCTTCAGCTTTTTTTCACCAGTCAAGTTGTTGTACAGCTGTATACATCTAGGCACAGCATTTGTCAGTGCATTTTTTTTCAGAAGAGGCAACACTTGTCTGTATGTGAATTGTTTCATTATTTGTAATGGAACACATTGGGTGCCATGAAACATCTTCAGTATTTCCCCATTAAAAGACTCAAAAATATATCCTGAATGTGCCCACAAAGGTCCCCAATTTCTCACAGAGTCTGGCAAATGAAGACATAAATGTACGTTAAATGACACATTTTCCTTTCCATACAGTGTTTCAAACTGTTTGACAAACTCAACAACTAGTTTTTCACATCTTTTTAACCCCTCTGATGTGACAGTGTCTTTACAAAGCAAGAACATGAAGGTGACAAGGATTAACCAGTGCTGGTAAAATGCATGTGGTAGTATTCCCTTTAGCACAAAGATGCTATAAAAAAGTAACCAGTTCTGCCATTCACTAGCTTTCCAGAACTTCCTTTGCTGAAAAGAGCGGGGCACTCGGGTGATATTGCAAGGTGGTTTAATTCTCAAGAGTTGGTGGTCGAGCTCAGGAATACGATTACCAATATAATATGGCTCCTCATGGTGTTCACTATCCAGCCACATGCTTGCCATTTGCCTAACAACTCCAAGATGTACATTATGCATATGGTCAGGAGGCATTCCAGATATAATGTCAAAGTGTGGGATGTTGACAAGACATGTAGGCCCTTTAATGCCTTTCACGGATTGTCCGGTACGCACAGCTTCTCTTGCATCAGTTAGGGTTGAAGCATGATCCCTTTTTGGAACATGTTTGTATGGATAAACCCTAACAGTTCCATTTCCCTTTGGAACTTGTTCACCAGGATGTAAGCAAAGGCTGCACCCGTAATGACCATTAAATTGGGTCATGTTTTGCAGAATGGGCCTGGCAACTGAATCACACATTATAACAGCTGCTATCACTCTACAATGATTCACAGAGTTGTTTCTGTGTAACTTGAAGCCAACAGTTGACAGTGACTGACACTCTTGAGTGAATGGTTTTAAAAATGTGTTAACATTCGGCTTTTTAGTACCAAACCATAGGCCAAATAGTAAAACATTCTCTTTGCGGACAAGATAAGGAAGTTCATTTACCATCCCTTGTAATGGCCAGATTCCATACTGGGATGATTTGAATACTGGAACTCCATCACAATTTAATGTTAAGGAGAATGCATGAGGACTATCTAGTGGGCCACCAGCTTTGTTCAGACTATGATACATTTTACCACAACATATGTCATCATAAGTTTCTGGATTACATGTACCATTTCCTGACTTAAGACAACATGCTATATCTTCTCTTTGAAGAAGATGTTCCAGTTGTGTATGGATGGGTAAGTACAGGAAGAAATTTCCATTCTTCAGTGAGCTGTTTCTATCCCATGCAGAGTTACATACAGAACAGCTCCCTTCAGTGACTTGGTCACCAATGTAATACTCACAATTGGGACAGTATATGTGACATTCTAGGTGACCTTGTATTGGGTTAAGCTCTTTTAAGAACAGATACTTTGAAGTTAGAACATTTTCTGGACAATGGATATTAATCAAATCTAAAAGATCAGACAGGGCCACACCAGTAAGTGAGTGTCTCAAAGCATATGAAAGTATAAGTAAAAAACTCTGAGCTTTGGATAGTTGTGAGCCTGTGTAAAGTGGCTCATCGTTTACTGGAGGAAACCTTTCATTAATGGGTGCTCCTAAATGTGATTCTTCAGTTACTGACTTGTCAGTGCTGTCTTCTTCTCCACTGGCAATGGATTCAGAGTCAGTAAAAGACAGCCACAGTGGTTCAAACACACCAAAATCGACACTGTCCTCATAACTGAAGACTGATGACTCTGTTGTTTGGCTCAAATTTGGTGGCAGTTCATCAGATTCAGGGTTGGTGTGCAGGCTCTGTAATGGGAAAATACAGTAAGTCTATGGAACAGCTGACAAACATAAGCACTAGGAAATTTGCATAAAATTATACAAATATTAATATGTGGCATTGTTGTATACATGATAAAAGTAAGGCTTAGGTTAGTCTAAAAAAAAAAGCTAAGAAAGCAAAACAGTTAAAGTCTTAAGGTCATAAAAATCCTATGCGAGATAATGGCCCTTTTAAAATTACTTACTGTAATGTCATCACCTTCATGTGCATCTTCAGATCTGTTGTCAGAGGAATCCTCATTCTGCTGTGTAAAAATAGAGAAGTCTTAGAAGAAATGCTGACAGACATAGTCAAAGACAGAAACCTGTAGATTAATAGTAACAGTAGTATTAGTAGTAGTTATTAGCAGATTACTTACATGAATCTCCCCACCATCATGTGTGTTTTCTGAGCCACTGTCAGAGTTGTACTCAGAGGAATCCTGATCTAGGTTTAGCTGTACGAGAATAAAGAAGTCTTTGAGGAAATGTTTTCAGTGAAATAGTGAATATAGAGACCAGTAGAACTTGGCTATAAACATCATTAATGGACCATTCAAGGACACACTTACATCAGAATACATAGAGGGTCTTCTGCCACCCTTTGCAGGTGGATTATTACAAGGTAGTTTTATATAATAACAGTACATTGTACTTACAGTAATCTCATTATCATTTGCGTCTTCTGAGCCACTGTCAGAGTCGTTGTCAGAGGAATTTTGATTCTGGTTCTGCTGTGGAAGAACATAAGTCTTAGAGGAAATGCTGACAGACATAGTCAAAGACAGAGACCTGTAGATAAGTAGTAGTTATTAGCAGATTACTTACATGAATCTCAGCCCCATCATGTGCGTCTTCTGAGCCACTGTCAGGGTCAGAATCCTGATCCAGGTTCTGCTGTTCAAGAATAGAGAACAGTTTAAAGCATGTGTATGGTATATAGCTATGTATGTTGTATGTTTGATATGCATTAGACTACTTATTTGCTCAACTTTCTTAACAAATATTAATTAAGAAGAACTGCATTTCATTTAATGACCTACCGTTTCCTGGTTTGACTGATGCATGTTGATGGCCTCAGTCAGTTTCCTACCATAAAAATGAAAAATATGTCTCAATTTACTGAATGTCTATTATCGGAGGCTGTCCATGCATGGGCAACATGTATGTGTCACTATCACTCCATATAAACGTTATGAAGCCCCTTCCCGCCTGCACAACTTGACCTGGAAATGAGCGGCAATACTGATTATGTCCCCCTCTCTCTCTTATTTATTTATTAATTTATTTACTTATGTGTGTGCGCTCCGTTACAGATTGCCTTATTGGTCATTGCAAAAACGGCCATGGTCGTTTAAATAAAGTTTGCGAGCCAACATTCTGCATACTAGCTACTTTTAGCTAACTACAACACTAAAATAAACAATGTCTAAATACAGAATAAATGTTTAATAACGTTACTTCACTAGGTGGGTGTAACTGACAAACCTCCTTTTCCAGTATCTCCTTGTTCTTGATGGAATATTGAATTCTGAACCAGGAGCCGTGTATTTTCTCCTCCTTCCGTCCATGCCTCCTCTTCTCAAAAAAATTCTTCTTTTTCTTCTATTTGATTGGCAGCTGACATCCTGTTAGGTGTACGTCTCTGATTGGTCGAGCTTGTTGCTACCATGGTCACGTTGAACGGCAAACTTTTATGGGCGAATGGCCGCGAACGGCAAGGTTCTGGCCACGCCCAGAGATATTAGGGTAAACTGTGAAGCTACGGTAGAACCTTGTCAGTTGTTGGAGGAGTACGTTAAAAAGATGAAATTTGCGCTTGTGAGCTGGTTAAGGGGGGAGGATAAAAATGCTCTCAGCATTGTTCCTGTCAGTTGGATTGTGGACTTCGACCCGGAAAACGCCAAAACGGAATACCTTATTGAGTGCCGCAGCATTGGTGGAAAGAGGCCCACTAATGGTTGGAGAGTCGAACCAGCACAGATTTTGCAGTTGGCGGGCAAGTACAGTGCTTATATTTTTTTACTTTGTTAGTCTTACAACATTAAGCAATTGTTGAGATTTTTCATCATTGGCCAAGTCACTTTCTATGTAGGCTTTTAGCTTCAGGACAGTGACGAGCTAGCTAACGTTAGCTAAAAGTTCAAATGAAGCTAGATTGATGTAGCTAACGGGCGTTAGCTATTTAGCCATTAGCCGCTAATATTTTAGCGACCGTTAGGTTGGCTAGCTAAAAATTCAAATGAAGCAGGGCTGACGTGGCTAACGGTCGTTAGCGAACTAGCCATTAGCTGTTATATGTTAGTTATCTAGCTAGCTGAAGTGAAGTTTAAATGAAGGGGGACTTGCAATTATCAGCCACAGTTACATAAAGTTTTGCTTCATATGTATTTTTAATTATTAGTGAAACATAAATTTAACATGTATTTTAAAATTGTTTAATTGAAGAATATCAGCTAAGGTTTGGAACTGTCATAACTGAAAATCAATTTCGTGTCTATACATCATGCTAAACTAAACGCATATTAATGACAAAAATATGATCATGTAGTCTGTGTTTATATATACTAAATATATAATATAAAAGCAGAGGGAATACAACACAAAACTAAACAGCACAGAATTGTACAGTAAAGTGTTGTAATGTAAAGCTAGATAGTTCTGTTTCTAGGCATTACATTCTGTCTTGTAACTCTATATTTATATTAATAGAAAAGGAATCTACACTCAAGATTGCTGAGCAGAGACTCTTGCAAGAGGACCTTCCTCAAAGCAAGAAGAGAAAGAGGGTGCCCAACAAACTCTTCTTTGACCCACAGGAGGAAACTGTAGGAAAAGTTTCAAAAAAGGTAATGGGGTTCTTTCATGACCGCTATTTAAATTTTTCAGTTTTGTAGTTGGGCTGTGTGCACACTAATACAAATAGAAAGGGTTCAAACTGGCTGGGGCCTTTCTGTGTAGAGTTTTCTGTTCTCTCTGGCTACTCAGACTCATTAACTTATTAAACTTAATGATTAATTTTAATCAATTTTGGTTTCATACTAAATGCATTTGATTTTCACCCAACAGAAAAACTACAAACTCATAGCTGCAAGACATTCTGAATTAGAAGTTCTTGAAGAAGAGCCTAACCTCAGCCAATTGAATACTGCAGAAGCACTTGAGGAGGAGGTCAGGGCCCTCAGGGAGGAGAACAAAAGACTGCGGTACCAGCAGAGTGTAGGATCTTCTGCAGCCTGTAAAGATCTCGAGACCCAACTCAAGGCTTTAAATAAGGAGAACGTCAGGCTGCGGAACATGGCAGTTAAAGGCAACTATCTGTTTTTGATTAAAATAGGGATTTTACATTGTATAAACCACTGGCTCCTTGTTTTTGATGTTATTCTTAAATATATCTGTGTCTATATTTTAGAGGAAATCTACACATATAGTGTAGGGTTTATGTAGTATAAACACTGGATTGGTGTTTGCTACCCCCCTAAGGCAAACATGGGGGTGGCAGTAAACCTGTAATGCCTTCCTAACCCCTCACACACTTTGAGACACCAAAAAAATGAACAGATGTGTAATTTTTTTTTCCTGTTAGGTATTCATAACATCTTTGGGGTTCCTTAGTAGTAAATTTGGTGGGCCATATTTTCCAGAAATTCCATCACTCTTGGCAGCTGTGAAGACCCTCATTTCGTATAAGATCACAGAGAGCTCAAGCTACGAAGGTGAAAGCGAACATGAGGCCAGTGTTGCTTTACCGTCACCTGCTCAACCTACATCTCCCAAACCAGCATCAGTAAATACATTTTTTGTTATCAGTTAAAAACATGAAACATTCAGTTACTGGTGATTTTCTTTGTATTTATTCTTTTATGTCTTTCCTTCTTCAATGAATTAGGTGCAACTAGGGAAGGATGACTCCACCAGAGTGTCTGCCCATTGTTGGGAAACTGCAAAAGCGCAATCCACAGCGAAAGGAATGGCCCGCACCCTCCTACTGGGCCTGTTCAGCATTGATGTGCTACTGAAGTCCAACCTAACGGGAGGGGTCAACAAGGTCGATCCATCTGCAGAGAGACGTCAACCTCTGGACCCCAAGAAGCTTCAAGCTTTACTCAGTAAGACTAAGAATTTATTTTTAATGGAATCATACATTTTTAAAGTTTTTGTAAACGGTAACAAACACTTTAGGACTGAAATGTACTAATAGCGAAACAGATGGATGAATAAAAAGCTTTGACAGCTTTGCTATTCTTTTAGATACAAATCATTTTCCTCTGTCTAGTTGGAATACATAAAACATTTTCTCACTATTAAAACAGATCCCCTCTAGTAGCTTTAATAGTAGTCAACTCTGATTTCAGACTTGTCTAGTTATATAAACTAGTCATATATAACCCACCGTGGAACAAGAACAAGGTATACAAGAAAAATATTACCAGTATCTCATCTTATCTTTTGCAACAATCAGAGGCCAACATTGTGGATGCCATTTTTATTTTAATATCTTTTACAGATGCAGTTGTTCAGCAACACCCAGGGGTGAAGATTCCAGACATACGGATGGCCATAAATAAAAGGATCTGTGAGTTAAGACACCAGGAGAAGAAAAAGTCATCTGAAGGACTGGCTAATCAGAGTGGGTCTTGATAAATTAGCATGTGGGATCCACACTGCACTAAAGGACTGTTGTCCTATTTTTTCCACTGTGGAATTGTTTTTGTTGTGCTCAAGACTTTTGAAGGACAGTTGCCTTCTTGTTAATGTTTTACTTATTTTTAAAGTATATTTGTTCATTGTAGTTGTTGTTTCCATCCATTGGATGAAATAAAAAGATTTTATGGCTTGGAACTAATTATGATATGGCAAACCGTTTGCCATTTGCTGAGTACATGTATAAATGTATGGTTATATTAAAGCGTTTCACATACAGTGCATACACTATCTAATTATATAATATTTAATATATTATGTATATATATACACCAATATATTGTTCAACATATTTTAAACATATTCCCATATAAACCTGATTATATTATCTTGTACATTAAGGTATATTATCTCATATATTACATATATATTTACATGTATTTACAACACCTCTTCCAATATATGATCTCATATAAATTGGGGCAAATTTCAATATATAACAATATCTTAAATAGTATAACAACATATATTTATTCAGTATATGAAAACGGCAATAATTGCATTATTTTCATATACTGCAATATATCACTAACTCATATATAATATATTATTATTTAATATATCACATGATATATTCGTACGTGCATTTCACAATATATAATTACATATAAAATATATCGTCATGTAATATATTGAGAAATATATTTTTGTTGCGTAAGGGCGGGTTTACAGTGTAGCCTATTATTTAACTGTGAAACAATTATTATTTCATATTAATAAAATATATTAAAACTTTAAAAACATTATTATTATTGTCATTGCTATCAATAACTAATATATAACAATAATGATAATAATATTAAAATGTTTAATATTTAATATTTACCGGCTTTCACCACTGTCTCCATCCACTATCCCAGGGGTATTCAACTAAAATTTTAAGAGGTCCAGTGAGAGAAAATTTCTTCAAGCGAAGATCCGGAACATCATAATGTCTATATATATAACTATATATATAACTATATATATATATATATATAGGAGTTGCCTCGTAGTTCTGCAACTGACTGACTTAAATTCAACAAAGTACAATTCAAAAATATTTATTGTCACTTAAGTTGTGAAGTATACATGTGTACGTTGAACTATACATATGATAATAATAATGTTTTTTCTCTCATTGGGTTAAGGCTGCATTTGAAAATAAAATAGAGAAAATAAAGAAAACATTTGAAAAATTGTGCAAAATAAATAAATAATCAAATAAAGTGATTAATTTTAGAAAAATAAAATACCAGCAGCTTGAGTTTCCCTTTTTCTTTGTAAACTGTCTCAACAAATGTTTACAATAAATGAATATAAACACATCTTAACAACTGAACAGTTTTACAGTTTCTCTTTCTTTCTCTCTTATATTTTATGCCCCCACTTTCTGTTGTTCAGTGAAAGAACTGAGCTCTAACTTCTCCTGTCAAGACTTTAAATCTGGGCTGGAATGGCGTCTCTCCCTGTCTCCTGCTCACTTGTCTCTCTGTCTCCTCTCCCTATCTCCTGCTCACTTGTCTCTCTGTCTTCTCTCGCTGTCTCACGCTTACTCGTCTCTCTGTCTTGTCTTCCTGTCTCCCGCTCACTTGTCTCTCTGTCATCGCTTGCTGTCTCCCGCTCACTCGCCTCTCTGTCTTCTCTCGCTGTCTCCCGCTCACTCATCTGTCTTTTCTTCCTGTCTCCCGCTCACTCGCCTATCTGTCTTCTCTCGTTATTTCCCGCTCACTCGTCTCTCTGTCTTCTCTTCCTTTCTCCGGCTCACCTGTCACTCACCTCTCACCTCTCTCATCTCTGTGTTCAGAGTCGCACTTTCACTCTCAAATTTGATTGGCTGAGCAGCGTCACATGGGATGGCTTAACTCGCATGCAATTGGTCTGTAAGGTCCGCTAAACAGATACCGTGAAGACTAGAAAAGCTGTGCTGGTTAAAATATTAGCGCCGCGTCATGATGTAGAATCCCTCAATAATTTATTGATTGTAGGTCTGGGTCCGGACCTGGACCGCGGTCCGCCTGTTAGTGACCTCTGCACTATCCACTCAGCAGCACTTGCTGATGGAGCTGCTCTGTCCATGCAATGTCGGACTTTTTAAACAGAAAAATGAGACGAAATAAAATTGTAGCCTAGTATTCCCGCAATAAACGGACTCTGAGAGCACGGAACACACCACAACAGCATTCCTAACATTAGCTGTGAGAAATTTACTTACCGAAAAAACTGCAACACAGACTCCTTCGACGGTCGGTTAGTACAGTCGACACTACAACAAGCCATATTGTCACAAAAACCTATCCGAACATTGGCAAACAAACACAGACACTGCAGCCCCTGTCAACCGCTGGAGGTAGCCGGAGGCCTCTGGATGTTGTCGCCTAACCCAGCCGATGCTTGGGCTGTCACTCAACGTAACCACGTCCTAATTTATGTAAGAAATTTATTTTCAAAACAGTGCCACAGCCATGCCGTTGTTACTTAAGCTATCATGGCATGGAGAGAGAAGCTAGCACGACCAGTGAAAGTAGCATGGTGTAATGTTAGCTTTACTCGTGAAACAAAGGCAGTTGTTTTCATATTGGTTAAACGTTTAAGCCAAATGAATGGGAAATATGCAGAGAGTTCTCTTTTACACTTCGCTGATATCTATGGTTGTGCTAGCATGTGTGGCCTCTCAAGTTTGGGGGAGTCGGGGTGGGGAGACACACACATATACACATTTATATTTGGGTAGGAAAAACTGGAGAGTGAAGAATGTGGAAGTCACAGAACTGTGTCAACGGTATGGTAGCTGTAAATTGATATGAACATTCATATCAAGTCTTTGCATAATTTTGCTTATTAGGCATTGTATTTATTTTCTTAATACAAGTGCTTTATTTGCCCAACTAAACATATGTATTCATATTTTGAGGAAAGATTTGAAAATGGCTGCAGCTATCAAACTGAAGTCAAAAATGTTTTCAGCATCTGTTTTACAGAACCAACACCACTGAGGAAGAAAAGAGAAAGGCAGGTTTGAACAAAAGAGAAGGTAAATTTTAGTAACTTGTTTAGTAACTGTTTAGTAACTTGGAGAGCAACATCGATCCCAGATGAATGTTCTACTCCAGATAGTAATCACCCACCTGCCTCAATTATAACTTTTCTTCATAATAGTCAAGTTTGTTACATTAACTATGTTTATTTAATATTTAATAATACTAGTAACATCACTCCTTTATCCCTTCTTAGGCTCCATCTTATTCATATCTTGCTTATCAGCAAAGCTCACAGTGTCATACAGTCAGAGCACAGGCCATAATGTCATAGCCATACGTCAACATATCATGGGCTGACCAAAGGGAAAGCTGCTAGCACTAAAGCTAGTCAGAGCCAGCAGCTACTGCTGTCTTTCTTTTGTATGAGCAGTGAAAAGGCCAAAGTGATGAGTAAAATTTTTGAATTATGGCAGTGTAGTGATTAGTGTAGTTTGGGGGAAATTGCAAAGTTTTATTTAATTCTGAAACTGAAATCTTGAAACCAGCAGTTCACACTTGTACGCACACACACACACACACACACACGCACACACACACACACACACACACACACAAGAAAAAGGGAAATCAGAATTGGCCAAGAAAATTGCAGTCAGTGCATTTCTAACCAAATTTTCATTGTTTTGTTATTCTTAATCAATTTCATATTCTTCCACAAATCTAAATCCCAACTTAAACTGATGTGGAAAAATATGTTTTATTAGTTTATGAAAGATTTTCTGTTCTGCAGAGTGGAATCCCCATTCACCAAACATGAAAAGTTGTCATCCAATGTCTCATCTATGTTAGTGCCTTGATCAATAGGATGTTTTCAAATGTTTGTTCTAAAGTTGCTCTCACAGACTGAAAGTAACACAAATGTGGCAAGAGTGGTGGCATGTTAATTTAAAGTTGCCCATGTATAGAATACTTTTCCTCTTTTCACCCAGCCCGGCCATCGGCAGGAGGGTCCCCCATCTGAGCCAGGTTCTGCTCAAGGTTTCTTGAGCGGTGTAAACAGTGATGCCCTTAAGAGAAAACAGTATTTGGGATGAGCTACTGTAAACAATTCTAAAAATAGAAATGTAATTATGAAATCTTAATTATTTAATAAAGCTTAGAATGTTTATATTGTCATAGGCTACCTACAAATTGTTGGATAAGAAATCCTGGAAATTTCAGCCAGTGTAATCACATACGACTTTTTGGCAAGATCATAAACTTTGTGTGTCTCGGTCTTGTAAAATGCAGGCTGAGAGTGAGTCCTAATCAGTTTTCTGTGTTTGCAGAGTACTGCCGGTGCACCAGTCATTGTACAAGAAGTGCTGGCAGAAGAACTGATTAAGATCTGCCTGCTGTGGAACCCATATGCATCAGTCAATGAACCTACTGAGATTGGGATTGTTATTGAGGGCATCACTGTCCTCAGAGGTTTTGGAAATCTTGGCAGAGCCTGCTGCTGTCTGTTGGGGCTAACCTATGCCCTAGATCTCAATTACCCCAAGTACCCACAGTTTTGAGGTATTCCAAAAATGACTGCTGGAGCTGGATCCTGGAAGGTTCAGAGACTGAAAAATTACCTGTGTGCATTGGTTGCTGCTATAATGTGATTACAAGGAACACTTCCTCTTACAATTTTAAAAAGATTATTATGATTATTTACCTATTCTTTGTGATCCACACCAGGATGTTAACTGTACTATCACTATTTAATTTCTACAGTTGGATTCTACATGGTCAAGGGTAGACTTATGATATTGGTCATATTTTACGAATAAATGTTAAATGAGACTGTTAATGTGTGTCCAGTGGCTTTATATTTGTATTTTGCTTTCATCACCTGTACTATTGCCCCCAAGTTAAGTATTGGGTTAATTCAGGTAAAAATACAGGTCTTTTTCGGTTACATTGACATATACATGTAATTTCAATCATATCTACTGAATTTTACTTGCAATTAAATTAAATGTAGTTATTCAGACCAACTTATTTTTTTTATATATGTTTACTCAATTCATAAAGGTAAATTTATATGATTTCACAGCTTTTAAATTTAATTTCAAGTATAAAAATGTTTCACCAAAAAAATTGAGTAGCTATTAGTTTAAGTTTAAGTTTAAGTTTAATAAACCCCATACTCTTAAACCCGAGTTAGCTGACTTTACTTGCGAATTGTGTGGAAACCTGCTACCTTAAACCAAAGCCATCTCCTACGGTAAAACACAAGTGTCTGGACATTCCTGTACCTCAATAAACTTCAAACAAGTTATTGATTATTAAAAAAAAAAAAAAACATACCCCCACAGCCTAAATACACAGAGTAAAACAAAATAAAAATGCTTAAAGGTGTTTACTGACTAGCTAAATAGCAACATGGGGTTTGAACATGCATATAAACAGTGGGTAAAAACAGTTACCAAGACATTCATTTTTAGTTATATCTCATGCTCCACCAAAACAGTTAATGTGGTTAAGCTTTGGACAGGAGTATACAATATATAGCTACCCCTTGACTGTACATTGACACAGTACACTTGACAAAGCTTTTCTTTACATGGCAAGCTGGTTTTTCAATGCTTGCAATCTTGGTTTTAGTTCTTGGTTGCCCAACTCGAGGAGTAACTGTTGATGAACTGGAATGTGAGCTTCATAGACTTGGGATAGTTAAAATGAAGTGCGTATGTAAGTCCAAAGAGAATGTACATTGCTTTTGGGAGATCTTTGGTGTTCATCATGACTTCTCCTTCTATGATGATCTTAGAAAAGGGGCGCAGTGTCAACCTGACCTAATAAGTCATCGCCTTAAGAAATGATAAGCAAATAAACATAAGAGCGTAATGGTTATCTTCCTCAATTAATAACCATCAATGTTTACTATGTAGCTAAATCACGTAAGAGTTACACACGAGGGAAGGTGTGAATTTGTTATTGATTGATGGATTAAATTTAACAAACAGAGGGACCAACGAGTTTACATAGGGTGTCTTCGATTACGGTTCCTGAGTGTAAATTATTTACGGTGTCGGCTCCAAAGAAAACCTATATAGCCTCAATGCACTGGCGTTCTGGGTGATAAGAGAAATTGTAGTTAACTGGAAATGATTGTCTGGAAGCAGTGTTGAGCAGTAAAAATATTCGTCATATAGCATACAATGTTGACAAACTATATTAAAAGAGCAATTCATTATTGCACAACACAAACAAAGCTTGTTCAATGACCCATGTCTATTTCAGTTTTTACTTTGAAGGAAAAGTTACTTACGCCTGTTTTGTAGAATTCTGTGGGGTTGTCTCCAAGGATGATTGGAAGCCCTCTGAGGACCAGAGTCTGTATGTCTGTTGGCTCCATAGTCTTTTGGGGTATAAAATGACAACACAATTAAGAAATGAAATATGGACCTAAAATTTGAACAAACAAATAACTACTTCAATTCAATTGCACTATTTAAGATTCCCACGTTCTTAAACTAAAAACTCTAAAACTAAAAACTAAACTCTTAAACTTCATCATCATCATCATCATATTTCAAGGATTTGATAGGATAATACAATCACACTTTTTCTGGCTTGTTATTACATATCAAAACAAAAACAATCTGAATAGCATTAGTCCTGTATAATGGTTATGAACTAATCTTGGTTTGTTATGAAAGCTCTGTCAGCAACTGGCCAACCTTCCCTCTTTTGGATCGAAAAATCTTTATAAGATGAGAACTGTGTCGATCTATCTATCTCATATCATAGAATTCCTGCTTGAGGTTCTTGCTAACAATTCTGATGAACTCTGTGCACACCTGAAAAATACAGAAAATGCTCTTTCACACACTACATTTCAAGACTGAATATTGCTGTGTCTGAGGGCATCAGTGTCAGATGAGCAATAGAAATCGCACAATTGTGGGCACAGTCATTGCCACAACATATCTTAGCCACCAAAAAGAAAAATCAATTTCATTTAGTTGTAATTTGTTCATCAGTCCACTTTTTATGATGGGAAACTGCTATATACAAGTCAGATATCACTCTGATGCCACCCGACTCCTTTGGCAAAAAAGAATTTTACCTCAGAAAAATGTAAAATTTCCTGAAGTGAATCCAAGCTAATACTGTAAAACACTGAAGCACATAAACTATTGGTACAACTTAGTGCAATTACAGTAGATTTCAAAGATCCACCGCTGTCTCAAAGGAGTGAAAAATGTTTATAACCGCAAGCTGACAGGAGAGTGTTGAGGGCCACACCCTTGCACTACTGTTAAGCTAACGTTAGAGGTTTCCTGACAAGTTGCCATCGGGACTGTCTACTGAGAAATAACTTCACAGCCATCAGAAAAAAAGTTAGTATGCTATCGTTACTACTATCATTATTAAGTTAACTAGCGTTTACCCAATAATTTAAATTGGCTTTTTACACCACAAGCCAATATTTAATATTAACATTAGCATGCTAACAAGTCAGGTAAATGCTAACAGTATTTTTACATTAGTGATAAATAGATACTATTAGCATTTACCTGACTTGTTAACCCTAGACTGGTGTTTGGAGAAATGACTTTTCACATAAAGTTTTCTGAAATTATCTTTTTAAAGCGCAAAGCTACAGAAAAATGAAAATGATAGCACACTATCACTGACTATCACTGACTAATGTAGCATTTTAAGCTGACAGAAAATATTAGCATTCAGGTTATCCGACTTTAGTCAGCACATTAGTTGCTTCACACACTCACCATCTCACTTGTTGTTATGTCCATGGTTCGCCGCAGTTGGACTAGCACCCATCAGACTCCTCCGACCAGATTTGTCTTATCATGCTGCTGAGTTCAAATTCAGTGAGCCCCTCCCCTCACCAGTGGCGGTTCTACATTGAATTACTCCCTGGGCAAGACCCCCTCTGAGCACCCCCCCCAACCCTAACTCTAACCCTAAACCCTAACCCCTAATCCACGAACAGCCATGTTTTATTATAACAATATTTATAACAATCTCCAACTCCAACATTGCCAAAATAATTTAGAAATTAAAGTTATCAGAAATTAAATAAATATACTCTATATACATAAAAGTGGCAAAAAATATACACAATCACACATAACAACACAGAGAATAACAATTATATAAAAATAAAAACAATATAATTTTATTATTTTAGAATAATAAAGAAAAGAATAATATACAAATGAAATATAGAATATATACATATTCCATATTCCAAAAACCGCCACTGTCCCTCACTTACAGAAATGAAACATCTGTATCATTGAGTTACCTCTGCTTAACATGATAATTTTACTGTATAGTTCAGTTGAATTGTGTAAACAGCTCAAGTAATTTAGTTTTGAGACCCTGTTTTTACAAAATATAAAATAATAATGACAGCTAAACAATAAGTTTTATACCGGGAATAAAGAAATGGAGCGCCCTCGCTCTTCCTCTCCCTCTCTCTCTCTCACTCTCTCAGCCTTTCTCTCACACACAGACACCAAATAAATTTGAAGCGGTGAACACCACCATGTAGGCCTGAGTAGCTGCTGCATGACAACTGCGAAACTGCCTTACCAACCTGTCCATAAACTGCATGTGGGCACTTTATGCACCTTTTTTTTTTTTTTTGCGCATTTGCAAACACCACAATTCTTTCGCTTCTCTTTGGGCATGGTTGGCAAGATATGCCTCTCAGTGTTTGTGTTGGCCTAGTGATGTGCTCACTCCATAACGGCTTGCAGAGCTCCAGGATAAAGACTCGCCGGGTTGTATTTGATTCCATGGGTTAGGGGTTAGCTACAGTACAGGACCCATGCATTCAGTGCAGCCATATCCCCTGTGTATTGCCTCACCATCTTGTCCAGCATGTCCCACTCCCACCTCTGCGCTGTAGTAGTGAACTGTCTCTGGCTTTGTTTTTACATCATTGTATCTTCTCTATTGCCTGATAGTGAGCGTATAGCCCTGTCACTTCGCATCACTTTTGTGTCCTGAGTCCAGCTTTCTGGTGCACATGAGGAGGCAGAGAGCATTTATTTTTGTTGGTGGTGCCCAGCTGGCTCATGTTTTTGGCCAGGAGCTTGTGGACAAAGGGATGTGATGTAAAAAGTTTGTTGGTTGTTACACTGTAAAAACTGTTACTTAGATTCAACTCAAAAAAAAAATAAGGCAACATACTTTTTGCAAGTTTAGTGAACTTCTTGGTATTTTGAGTTGGTAAAAATCGGTATTATGTATTTTACTGTATGCTAAAAAATGAAGTAGAGTCTACAAGAAAAAGCAAAACATTTGAGTTTAACCATTGTGTCAAATAGCAGGATATTGACCACATCATACTTAATTAAAATGAGTAACATTTAAAATAAAAAATAAAATTTTTTGATTTGAATTAATTTATTCTCATTAGACAAATTATTTCTGCAATCCACTTCAAATAATTAGTTAGCATTGCCTTAATTTTAATAAATAAGGAAAGAGAGTTATTAGTTTATTACAACATTTATTACTGTATAACAGCTGTCATATACAAACAACTGGATACACTAAGTTTCTGTAATCAATTTTAATGTTAATGTTGTAAACATTAAAAATTACTGAAACTTCTGACCTTATCTTCAAGTGCAGCATAGAACACCTTCAGAGAGCAATCTGTATACTCTCAACCCCTTAATGCCTGAATTTATATAGCTGTATTTAAAAAAATGTTTTATGTGTGTTTTTGCCTTTAATTAGATGGTAAATAATGTTGAGATTATTAATTTTACTTTTGCACAAAAAATATATAGGAATTTTGGTATGTTGCAAATTTGCAACAGCAGGCATAATAATATAACAATAACACAGTAGTATAACAGTAAAAAACAATGTTTTATTTATTGACCTTTTTTTAAACTCATTTATTTATATAAATCTGCAACAGTGTAACATAACAATGCAAAATGTTATTTTTCTTTTTCTCATTCGTGGAATGCACAGAAGCAGTTTTTGTTCTTGTTTAGGCACAGGTGAACGTCACATTTTGTACGCTTGATGCCAGTGTGGCCCGTGCACTTAGGGAATTTGCAGCGTTGCCGCACAATGTCGATTTGCGGCCAGTGACCCACAGCATCAGCACAGACATCTTGTGTGGGAATAGCCTTAGTTGGTCCCCTGCGCTGCTTCTTCTGGAACTCTCGCTCTACGTCAGACGAATGCCGCCCACCCTTTTTGGCCGACAGATCTTTGCCTTGCATGCAGAGGGCCTATGCAATGGAAAGCCTGAAAGCCACCAAGTCCTTCTGCTTCTTCCGTGGAACATTCATATTGTCACAATCACGCCGATAGAGCAACCAGCTGTTGACAACCACCATGTCCACGAAGTGAAAGAAGAATCGGTGGTAGTACTTCTTAGACCTGATGTGGATGCGGTAGTAGGCGATTAGGGTATCAAGTGCATCAACACCACCCATGAACTTGTTATAGAGGGTGATGATGCTAGGACATTCCACAGACACTTTCCTCCTAAGGAATGAAAGAATCCACACATGCAGTTATCCCAGTGCCATGGTCACTGATATCGCTGGACTTCTCCCCCAGGTCATATCAAACCATCCAGGAGTCAAACATATCATTCTGCATGTGGGTGCAGTTGATACAAAGAGGGGCGAATCAGAAGTTCTAAAAAAAGACTTCTCTGCACTCTTAGAGATGGTCAATAAATCAGATGTTCAATTTTTCATCAGCGGGCCGCTCCCAAACATTGATAGAAGAATAAATAAATTCAGCCGCCTGCTTGCACTGAATACATGGCTGGCCAAAGCCTGTGAAACAAAAGGAATGAACTTTATTGACAACTTCAACCTGTTTTGAGAACGTGACAACCTCTTCAAAGGAAAGGGCCCTCATCTGAATGGACGTGGACTGAGGCGACTAACAGATCACTTTCTCCACTCACTGAGGCACCAAACCCCTTCTGACCTTCCTCGGGGCCAGCCTAAAGCTCAAATGCAGAGTGAACATCACCCAAGGAGAGACAACACCCCTACTCCACCAACTCTACCGCAGAGAGAGCAACAGCTGCATGGTGACAACGACAGGACTGCTTCACTGGCCCTCCACATGGATCTCCCCATCCCACGTCCTCCTCTACAGCCCTGTACCCCCTCAACTGCATCCTCCTCCGACTCCCCAACATCCATCTCCCCGCCTGCTTCACCCCTCGGATTTCCAAGTCACATGGAGAGTCTGGTGAAGTCTGGGATAAAAATGGTTCCTCTAACTCCCAACCTAGCCAGATCAAGGGTGCTACTATCATCAACACTGCAACCCCAACCAGCATCCCCCCGGACACCACCTCCAAAGCCCCCCAGATGCAGTATCCCCTCCCCTTCTTCCCCACAAACTATGCAGCTCAGGTCAACTGAACCCACCCCTCCTTCTTCCACTCCGCTAAACACACCATCTAGGCCTCCTCGACCCCCACCCAGACCACTGGTTGCTAAGGCCTTTAAAAGCACCAAGACTGCTATCAGGAACTAGGATGCCCAGGGTCTCTGCTGTTTGAGGACATATAGCCACAATAATCCCTCTATCAACCCGAGGCCCAGGGAGAGTACACTCTCCCACAGTAAAGTAAATGTTCTTCCTGACGTTTCCAAGGAAAAGCCAGGACACAAAGTGCCGATTTTGATAAGAAAAAGGAAAAGAAAGTGTCAATTTTTAATAAATACATCAACAAACCTAAAACCTATTCCATTTCAGCCACAGTCTGTCCCAGAATATGGACAGGTCATGGGTTTTAGTAAACTAAACTTAGCTCTTTTAAATATCAGATCCCTGGCAGGCAAATCATTCTTAATTAATGATTTTATTCAAAAGCACAACCTTGATTTTATGTTTTTAACTGAAACATGGCTGGGGCAAGATAACAGTGCAGCAGTTCTTATCGAGTCAGCTCCTCCTAACTTTAGTTTTGTGAGTGAAGCTAGACTGCACAAGAAAGGAGGAGGAGTCGCCATTTTGTTCAATGACAGCCTCCAATGCAAGAAGACATCCTATGGAAAGTTTGACTCTTTTGAATATGTTGCTCTTCAAGTAAAATCCTCCTACCAAGCAATATTCATAACCATCTACAAAACCCCAAAGTACAACACAATGTTTTTTGATGAGTTTGCCAAACTGCTTTCTATTGTATGCATTGATTTCGATTGTGTTATTGTAGTGGGTGACTTTAATATCCATGTTGACAATCCTAAAGATGGAAGTGCTAAAGAACTCTTCAACATCCTGGACAACTTTGGACTTTTGCAGCATGTAACAGATCCAACACACAACAAGGGACATATATTGGATCTAATTATTTCAAAAGGTCTCAATATTTCTGAGGTTGTGGTGACTGATGTTGCTCTTTCTGATCACTACTGTGTTTCTTTTAAAACCATCACACCTGCTAATCATAACAAAGCTGAAGAAAAGGTGGTCAGAAAACGCTGTATTAATGATAACACCTGTGCAGCATTCACTCAGGCATTTGTACCATCACCAACCCTGCCCACGGCTCCCGTTGATGACCTTGTAAATAGTTTCATTTCCAAAGTTAAAACTATTATCGATCCAATTGCCCCGTTCAAGACCAAAGTTCTATCAGGAAGGAAAAAGCCACCTTGGAGAAATGCTACACTGGTTAAAGCTCAAAAAAGAATCTGCAGGCAGGCAGAACGCAGATGGCGAAAAAATAAACTCCAGGTCTATTATGACATCTACAAAGAAAGCCTACATAACTACAACCAAGAACTGAAAGTGGCAAGACAATCCTTTTTTTCTGACATTATTGATAGAAACAGTAACAATGCTCACACGTTGCTTTCTGTTATAGACAGACTGACAAACCCAGAAGTATCAGTCCCACCTGAACTGCTCTCCGAAAGATCATGCAATGACTTTGCACTGTTTTTCACAGACAAAATATCAAAAATAAGACAAACAGTTTGTAGTTCCAGCTCAGGTAAAATGATGATGTCACTTCTGCCTTCCTGTCCACCAGTTAGCCTAGCACATTTTAACCTGCTAGATAATACAGCACTTACAGAACTTGTCAAACAACTAAAATCTACAACATGCTCACTCGATGATCTGCCAACAAAATTTTTCAAAAATGTTTTTAACTGCTTAGCTCAGATGTGTTGCAGATAGTCAACAAGTCTCTTGAGTCAGGGCAGTTTCCCCAAGCCCTAAAAACCGCAGTTATTAAACCTCTTCTTAAAAAATCTAATCTGGATGCTTCAGCTATAAACAACTACAGACCAATATCCAACCTTCCTTTTCTGGGAAAGATCATTGAAAAGGCTGCTTTTCAACAAATTCATGCATTTTTGGTGCAAAACAATCTTTTTAATGAATTTCAGTCTGGTTTTCGAGCACATCACAGCACTGAGACAGCACTTGTGAAAGTCTTGAATGACATACATCTGAATAATGATGCATCCAAAGTCTCTGTCTTAGTATTACTGGACCTTAGTGCTGCATTTGATACAGTTGATCACAATATACTCCTTGACAGACTGGAAAACTGGGTAGGACTCACTGGCACAGTGTTGAGTTGGCTCAAATCTTACTTACATGGTAGGGATTACTTGGTCTCAATGGGTAACTATGAATCTGACCGAACTAAGATTACATACGGGGTTCCTCAGGGGTCCATTCTTGGACCACTTCTGTTCAATATCTACATGCTGCCCCTAGCTCAGATCATCGAACATCACAATATCTCTTACCACACTTATGCAGACGACACACAACTTTATATATCAGTGTCACCACACGACCACAGTCCCCTACGTTCACTAAGCAAGTGTATTCAGCAAATCAATGAGTGGATGTGCCAGAATTTTCTCCAGCTCAATGCAGATAAGACAGAATTGATTGTTTTTGGCTCCAAAAATGAAAGGTCCAAGATCAGTGCTCACCTTGACTCCATGTCACTGAAGGTTACAAATCAAGCCAGAAATCTCGGTGTAATCCTTGACTCAGACCTGAATTTCACCAACCATATAAAAGCTATCACCAAGTCTGCCTATTACCACCTGAAAAACATTGCTAGGATCAAGGGTTTACTATCCAAACAAGACACAGAAAAACTTATCCACGCATTCATTTTCAGTAGGCTAGATTATTGTAATGGCATCCTAACAGGTCTAAACAAACGATCTATCAGACAGTTGCAGCTGGTCCAAAATGCTGCTGCCAGAGTCCTAACAAACACCAGAAAAATGGACCACATTACACCTGTCCTCAAATCACTGCACTGGCTTCCTGTGAGTCAAAGGATACAGTTTAAAGTTCTACTCTTGGTCTACAAAGCACTGAATGGTCTTGGACCAAAATATCTCATGGACTTACTGGTTCCTTATGAAGCATCCAGACCCCTTAGATCATCAGGGACAGGCCTACTGTGTGTTCCTAGGGTCAGGACTAAACAAAGTGAAGCAGGATTTAGTTATTCTGCCCCTCACTTGTGGAATAAACTTCCGGAATACCTGAGGTCAGCCCAAACACTCAGCTTATTTAAGTCAGGCCTGAAAACACACCTTTTTACTGACGCATTCTCTTAAATTGTCTTAACTGCACTCTTCTTATTTAATTATTTTACTGTTTTCTATTTTTTCTGCTCCAGTGTTTTAATATATTTCTTTTATTCTATTATTTATGATTTTAATGTAATATGATTTGCTTTTATTCTATGATTTTATTGTAATCTGTAAAGCACTATGAATTACCTTGTGTACGAATGGTGCTATATAAATAAACCTTGCCTTGCCTTGCCTTTGCTTTCTGTCCCACCTCTCTGTGAAGGAAACAGGCTGGGCACTTGCAAAAGTGCTGGCAACAATCACCCCTCTGTTGTCAAACCATTTGACAGCCCTAATCTCCACACTGTCAACAACAGCCTGTTGCTCCTCAAATGTCCCTCTTCACTTCTTTTTGAGCATTTTGTCTTTGCTGAAACTGCAGCCTGTCAGGCGATTTTGGCGCACAGTGCCAAGGGCTGGTATCCCCATGTTTGCAAGAGCTACAAACAAATCGAGCAAGGAAAACCAGTTATCAAAGTACAGCAGGTGGTTAACAGAGCCTTCAATAACTTGTGCAAGTTTTAGCACAATGTTCCCGCTTGCCCCAATGTCTTGTGAACCTGGTGGATCAGATTTCCCTTCATAAACATCAAATGAGTGCACCAGGCCTGTTGTGTCACACAAAACAAAGATTTTGTATCCCAATTTGTATGGCTTTTTGGGGATGTACTGTTTTAGAACAGATCTTCCTTTGAATGGCACCATTTGTTCGTCAATAGACAGCATCTGATCTTGAGGCAGAGCTTGGAATTTGGGGAGCAGGGAATCAATTAGCCTAATTTTGAACAGCCTGTCACTGTTGTTGGGTGCCGTGTTGTCATTGAAATGAATGAAATGTTTAATTTCTTCCCACCTGTCACGGGGCATCACATCAGCCACCTGCTGTACACGACATGCATTACACCAGTAGATCTTAGAGCGAGGTAAGCGGATAACACTCATGTACAAAACAGTTCCAATGAACTGCTCCAATTCCTTCTGATCTAATTTCAGGGCATGGTTTGGATTTTCTTGTGTACTGTACAGATTGCTCTGATTGACAATAAGAGCCAAAAGTTCAGTGTCAAAAAACTGAAAATAATGAGTCTGAGAATAATAGTCTGAAATAATCAATAGGCAGTCTGACTGAGTCACTGTCTGGGAGAGCACCTTGCCACACTGGTACATTTTTTGCATAGCGTGCAGTCTGTTTCACCGTCTTCCATGCCACTTTTTCTTTGTTTCGTCTCTTTCTTGCAGCTTGGGCACTGGTGCTGGCAACCTCCTCATCATCGCTGCTCGCACTGCCCGCATTTTGGTCTTGAACCTCCCTGCTGCTCCTGTCGCAACTGCTCTCACCATCACCTGCAGGGGTGAAAATTAACTTTTAGAAATGTGAAAATCTATGGATAATCTATGGATAAACTGGTGAAATTCAATAGGAAATCAGCATTTTCAGTCTAATATCTACCAGCCAACATCAAAATTTACCAACAGTTGGCTGGTGCTGGTGCTAATTTTGAATCCTGATTGACCTGGCTTGGGAATATATTCCTCATCACTGCTGCTCCTGTCGCTCTCACTGCTTCTCTCTTCATCACCTGGCTTGGGAACATATTCCTCATCGCTGCCTGCACTGTCGCTGAGACTGCTATCTTCACTGTCTTTTGGGGGAGCTCTACAGGGTTCCTACGCAAGTATGGAAAGTATGGAAAAGTATGGAATTTGATTTTATAAATTTCCAGGTTTGGAAAAGTATGGAAAATGGAAACTATTATATGGAAAAATATTAATGTTTCCAAGACTATTACCACTGTTCTGTTTTCTAAAACATAAAATTATGAATATCGACAAAAAGAAATGGATCGATGTGTTTTTAAGGCCCTTAGCAGCTCAGCTAAAATGTTTGTGTGAGAGGACACAGTAGGCTATGCGTCATAGACTGTATAAAACAGCAATGTGTTCATATAATAGATCCATGACTGCACGTCACAGAAAGCATTTGGGCACAATGACAAGTTGAATGCCCAGCCCTCTACTCTTATCCTCCTCCAACCCACTGGCCCGCCCAGGTGTCATCAAGTTTCACTGCTGCTTCCACAGACGGGCGATGTCCACACCGTGAGCGACTGGCTCATAAATCCCAAATATAAAGATTGGTTGGATAAGGATCCCAAATGGATAAAGAAAGCTAAATGCAGACTTTGTGTCAAATCGTTTGACATCTCCAACATGGGGGAGGCGGCGGTTGTGATTTGAATTTTTCTGGGTTTGGTCTTTATTTATTTATATGTATGAGCTACATTACCTAGCTATAATCTTCTGGAAATTATTTGGTGACATAATGGCATATATATTCAGAATAATGAAAACAAACCATAAATTCCATAATTTATTTACATGATACACATCTATTTACTCAAATGTCCCAAATTATTAGATTTTTTTTTTACAGAGAAGTCTGGAAATTAGGGTCTGGAAAAAGTATGGAATTTTGACATTTCAAATGTGTAGGAACCCTGGCTCTAACTTGAGGTCGCCATAAAACATGGAAGGTTTCATTCGGATCTGCATAAAAATAAATAGCAGTTGTATTCATATGCCAGCATGGTATATCCTAGCATGGTGTCTGTATAAAGACTATTGAAAATAACTAAGCAAAATACAAAGGACTACCTAGATAAGCCGTCCGGAAAAGCATTTTTCTATATAGGGCTGGTTAGCGGTTAGCATTAGGCTCATAGCCTACTGTCGCTAATATGCTACAAAGCGAAATATTATAATAACTTCAAAAATACTTGTCACACATATTTCACCTCATTACCTCGAGTGTATAAGCACACAATAAGCAGGTGAGTATTTTTACCCTAGCACAACTTACCTTATATACACCTCAGGATCAAACTTTCCCGACTCATATCGATAGCTTCGCAACCGGAGTAATCCTCGTGCGTCACCAGTAAATAAGTCCGTCACTTTGCGGTCCCACTAGAAACAAGTGCTTGTAGAAGGTTCCTAGGTCCGTAGCAGATATGCACTAACCGGTATTGGGGGAATGCAGACGCTATCTCGGCTGGTTGATTGAGTCAAACGGTTTGTTGCATATTTGTGACCGCAGGCGTTAAGGGGTTAACACTGGCATTAAAATACAGTGACTCTTGACCTGAGCGATTTACATAACAGAACTGACTTAAACTTAAGTGCACAGTACAGTACCTTTTCATATGTATTAAAACATGATAACAAATGCATACAAGAACACAGTTTAAGTACAATCTGTGCTATATTCTACTAAAACATTTGACATAATAATACACAATAAAAACTGACTTCAACTCATCAAGTGCCCAGCAGCTGGAGACAGATCCAGGAACTTAAGAAGTCTTTGCTTGACTGGTGGTGAATCAAAGGAAACAAAATCAAACAAAAAGGCATAATCTTACATAAATCCTTACAAGAACACATTCAAAGTACAATCTACACTGTATACTCTTAAAACATTAAATTAAAACACAGGGACTCCTGAGCACAGCATTTGACATGAAAGAACTGACTGCTGTTGCTGGCCTTGCTCATCAAATCTGATGCTGCAGCAGCAGCCCTCAATTGTTCTTCGAAGGCCAGTAGCTCCTGAACACCCTTCCTACATACCACGCTCATAGACTTTTTCTGCCATCAAATAGATTATTGGAGTTTATTTATTATTATTGTTTAACTATTAGTTTAGTATCTAGTGGTCAACAGTTATTACAGAAAAACCCAGCCCGGCCATCGGCAGGAGGGTCCCCCATCTGAGCCAGGTTCTGCTCAAGGTTTCTTCCTGTTAAAAGGGAGTTTTCCTTGCCACTGTCGCCTTAAGTGCTTGCTCTGGGGTCAGGCTCTGGGTCTCTGTAAAGCGCTTTGAGACAATTTTGATTGTGGAAGGCGCTATATAAATAAAATTGAATTGAATTGAATTGAAAAATTGAACAGTAACCTCCCCATATTATCCATATTAACCCCACCCACCACCCAAAAAACTCTGTTTTGGATACCTTAATTCCTCTAAATGACAAATAACAGATTACAACAAACCTCTGAAACATTTACCTCAGTTCCACCAAGAGCTTAGCTACTCCATGAACTGGTCCTCCCAGTAGATCCGATGAAGCAACACAAATAAAAAAAGAATTTATTTATGAAAATATCAGGATAATTGATGTAACTGCAATGCAAAAGAAAGACTTTAATCTTTTTACTTGAACAAATGGTTTGAAAATATTTCAATAAATTTCAGACAAATATATCAACAGATTAAGTTAAGGCATATGCAATTCATTTGCAACCAACAATTACTGAGAATATTTAATTCATTAAAATCATGTACTATATAGTAGTACGTAATGGTCATACTCTCTGAAAAAGTATTTTTAATTAGTCCTTGTTTTTTGATGACACTGATTAAGTGAGAAAGTACTCATTGTAAAAAAAAAAAAAATTAAGACTGCACATGTAAAAATATGAATGATTGCATGCTTAGGACTATTTATGACCTTATTCAAAGCCAATACGCGTGTGAAATTAAGAAAATCAAGCTGATAAAACAATGTTAAAGCGGACTAGGTCCTTGGACAGCTGCTTTGCTGAACTGATGCGGCAGGTGTGTCCACTCAGGGTGCGAACCTGCTGCAGTGCTGATTCTGCGAGTCCTATCTTTATCTCTCTCTCTCTCTCTCTCTCTCCATATATATATATATACATATACATATATATATATATATATATATGTATATGTATATGTATATGTATATATATATATCCTCATCTTTTTCAATCATGCAGGAACAACAGTGACTACAAAGTCAAAGCAGTTAACGTAACTTTTAACCGACGCGTGGACGAGGATGAGAGGCGATGCTACTAGTGTTTTGCTAGCTAATTTCTGACAGATGTAGAAAATTTAAGACGAGTGATTTGAGACGCTTCAGGAGCCTCCGAACAAGAACCAGTAGACTCAGGAACAGCTTTTTCCCCACAGCTGTTTCCTTATTGAACTTAGCCCCCCTGTAACCCCCCACCTCCACCTCCCACACCAACCCTGCCCCCCGACGACATCCCCCCCATTACCCACACACACCAACCATACTCCTCACACCACCCACTTTTCTTCTCTATATAGTGTACATATATTCATAAATCCATCTATATAATAAGTTAATATTACCTGTATATCTGTATATACACTTAGATACATAATGCATCTGTATAGTATGTTCATAATACTTATTTAACTGTACATACTGTTATAAAACACTCATCTGTATATCATGTTTATATATATTCATATATGTATAGATCTAATGTGAATACTGTATATATTGCACTTTTTTTTTTGCCATATCCTGCACTTGCTGCTTTTGCACTTCTGGTTAGATGCTAACTGCATTTCGTTACCCTGTCCCTGTACATGTGTAATGACAATAAAGTTGAATCTAATCTAATCTAATCTAATCTATATCTCACATATACCTATCCTACATTAACGTTAGCAATAGTTGTTTGAGATTAATGTTAATATTAGACCTTCCGTGAGGCCTCATGGCACCTGCATAATTGGCAAACTTAGCGTTACTGGATGACACCAGACGATGCTTTTGCATTTTATAGTGCAATACATGTGTGCTCATTAAGCTAAAACCTAAGAAGGGCCAGGCTAAGCTCCCAGGCTTCAGCTTCAAACAGTGTGCCTCTTACATCCTACAGTCACTGATGTGTTGCAGCATCATATGATCCATCAAATGCATGAACACGCTCAGAGGGCACACCCTGGCTGTGTGGGTGTCCAGACAGTTTGATCTTTGCCTATCTCATGCAGCTCAAACAGATGTGGTTGAGCCGATGCTAAAGAATATAAATTTATTATTAGTTTAGCAAGAAGAGTAAACTAGCCAGAAACTTCTAAACAGAATAGGTCTAACGAGAAAAATGTGTTCTGCTAGACTGTAGGCTTACCTGTCACTGCATCCAAGGGCGGCTGTGATGATATGGGTAAGGTGGCTGGTCCCTTTCACGTCTCCAGGGGTCTGGGCCTTTTTTGGGATGTCTCCTCCTCATCCTCTGATGATTCCACATCAGGTGAAAATAACAGGTCATTGATCTCCCCCCATCAGAGTCTCCCTCACACATATCAGAATCAGCAGGAAGAGTGGGCCAAAATTACTAAATCAAGAATATAAAGACTCTTAGCTGTGACAAAAAGTGATTGCAAGCTGAAGAGGGAGAAAGAAAGAAAGCCTTGTTTTTAAAGTTAGCTTTACTTTGGATATCAGTTAAATATAGAATTGCCCAGATATACCCACATTTTTGTTTATATACTGTATGTGTATATCTTCCTGTACATCTGTATGTAAGTACACCAAGAGCCACAGGAAACCAGAATGAAAACGTATGTCTAAATATGCACAGACAATGAAGCTGGTCCTGAGGTTATATTTAACTTATATTAACATTATGGTCTGTGAAAACACTGTGCCCTCCAAAAGGGTACGGTGTTTCACAAACAACAAGCCGTGGATTACCCCTGACATTAAAGCTCTCCCGAAGGAGAAGAAGAGAGCTTTCAGGTCAGGGGACAAGGAGGAGCTCAAGGAGACACAGAAAGAGCTGAGAAGGAAGATCAGGGAGGGCAAGGCCAGGTACAAGAGGAAGATGGAGGAGCAGCTGAAGCAGCAAAACATCAGTGGGGTGTGGAGGAGCCTAAAGACCATCTCAGGCTTCAAAACACCCCACTCCCAGGCTGAGGGGGGCCTGCAGTGGGTGAACGACTTGAACCAACACTTCAACCGGTTTGACCAGCCACCCACTACTCCCCCCACGCAGCTGCCCCACACCTTGTCAACTGGACAATGCCCCACACCCGCAGCCCTTCACACCTCCAGCTCAACTGGACAATGCCCCACTCCTACAGCCCTTCACACCTCTCACTCCCACCTCACTATTTCCCCACCGGCCTATGGACTCAGTAACCCCCCCAGCCCACCCCTGTCCTTCACACCTGCCCAGGTGAGGAGAGAGCTGAGGAGGATCAAAGCACGAAAGGCAGCTGGACCAGACGGCATCAGCTCCAGGCTCCTGAAATCCTGTGCAGAGGAACTGTGTGGGATTATGGGGCAAGTCTTCAACCTGAGCCTGAAGCTGAGGATGGTACCACAGCTATGGAAGACCTCCTGTGTGGTACCAGTGCCCAAAACACCACATGCTAGGGATCCTAGCAGCTTCAGGCCAGTGGCTCTCACATCACACCTAATGAAGACACTGGAGAGACTGGTCCTGGGCCACCTCCGAGCTGAGGTGAGCTCAGAAATGGATCCTCTGCAGTTCGCCTACCGACCCGGGATCGGAGCAGAGGACGCTGTGATCTTCCTGCTGCACCGTGCCCTGACTCACCTGGAGAAGCCTGGCAGCGCTGTGAGGATTCTGTTCTTTGATTTCTCCAGCGCATTCAACACTATCCAGCCTGTGCTTCTGAGGGACAAGCTGGTGCGGTCTGGAGTGGACTCACAGCTGGCAGAGTGGGTCCTGGACTACCTCACAAACAGGCCCCAGTTTGTGAGAGCTCGGGACTGTGTGTCTGACCCCCTGACCTGCAGTGTGGGTGTTCCTCAAGGGACGGTGCTTGCGCCCTTCCTCTTCACCCTCTACACTGCAGACTTCAGACACAACACGGACGGCTGTGTCCTGCTCAAGTTCTCTGACGACTCTGCTATCGTCGGCCTGATCAGCGATGACGATGATGCAGAGTACAGAGGAGTGACGCAGGACTTTGTGGACTGGTGTCGGCCAAACCACCTCCTCATCAACGCAGGGAAGACCAAGGAGATGGTGGTGGATTTCCGCAGACACCGGTCTGCCCCCTCACCGGTGAACATCCAGGGAATGGACATTGTGAGAGTGGACTCTTACAAGTACCTGGGTGTTCACCTAAACCACAAACTGGACTGGACTGACAACACAGATGCACTGTACAGGAAGGGGCAGAGCAGGCTCTACCTCCTGAGGAGACTGCGGTCTTTTGGTGTGCAGGGGACACTCCTAAAGACCTTTTATGACTCTGTGGTGGCTTCAGCCATCCTGTACGGTGTAGTCTGCTGGAGCAGCAGCATAACTGAGAAGGAGAGGAAGAAGCTGGACAAAGTCATCAGGAAGTCCAGCTCTGTCCTGGGCTGTCCTCTGGACTCAGTGCGTGAGGTTGGAGACAGAAGGGTCCTAGCAAAACTGTCATCTATGCTGGACCACGAGTCCCACCCCCTGCAGAACATCCTGTCAGTTCTGCAGAGCAGCTTCAGTGACAGACTGCTCCACCCTCGGTGTGTGAAGGAGAGATTTAGAAGATCTTTCCTTCCTGCTGCTGTCAGACTCTATAACGAACATTGTTAACACACATACTGATTACCATACATCAATGTGCAATAACCCAGTTATTAGTGTGCAATATCTGTGTACTATAGTCACTCAACTCAACAATCTCCATCTCATATTTATTTATTTATGTAGGTATATATTTTTTTATTTTTTACAGCAGCTATTTTCTTGTCTCTTAGTTATTCTACCTTATTTAAATCTTGTTCTGGCCATATTGGCCTCTTACTTATATCTCACTTTCACTTACTGTACTGTATCCCTGCTGTTGCTAAATGCAATTTCCCCACTGAGGGACTAATAAAGGATTCTCTTATCTCTTATCTTATCTTATCTTATCCTATAATTTTTCTGACACTAGGCCTTCTAGGCCTGTGGTACATTTGGCCAAAACATTATCACTCACGGAGAATAAATATGAATGAATGTAACTGATAAATGGGATGGGGGAAAAAAATCGAATTCGAATTAAAAAAAGCAAACAGTAAAGCTGGTGCTGTTCAGTAGGCAGCTGTTGTTGTATGTCATTATCATAATGGCTAAGTATAGAACAGTAACTTGAATGTGTGGATATCTGTGCAGTTTGAGGTTAAATACCTTGCTTGAGGGTACTTCACCTGTGTGCAGTTTGGGGTTAAGTGCCTTGCTTGAGGGCACTTCGCTTGTGTGCAGTTTGAGGTTAAGTGCCTTGCTTGAGGGCACTTCACTCATGTGCATGTAGAGTGTTGGGCTTCTATTTGAGGGTTTGGCTTGTGATACCCCATGTGTGTCATCCTCTGGGTGTGTCTTGTCTTTATGTGCGACATCCTCTGGGTGTGTCTATTCCTCCTGTCTGCAGGTGTCTTGAGTGGCTCAAGGTGTCTTGAGTGGCTCAAGACACCTGGGCCCTAGTGGAGAATCTATTTAAGCCACTGCAATCATTGCTGCTCATTCTCTCTCTCTCTGTTCACAGGCACACCACGTGTTTGGTTTGACCATATTGTTTTGAGTTAACCTTTTGCTTCAGTTTTACATCATTCAACACCTGCATACCCACACTCTTCTCTCATGCATACTTTACACTACTGACTCCACTGATTTCCCACATCCCACAATGTAAATATCTAATTTGATCATTTAATTTGGGTTCAATCTGGTCTCATTTGGTTTAATTTGGTTCAATAAAGTCTTTATTTGAACATTTACATGGTGTTGTCTCCCTTTTTGTTGTGACCCTTTGAACCAGGTCATGACAGGCTTAAGAGCGTTTTGTGTTTTTTTTAGTTTTTTTTTTATTTTCTTTTAATTTTTTTATAACTTATAAAAGTGGAAAAACGTGATGGAAATCTTTCCACCCTCAAGCATCCTATATGACATGTGTCACTAATGTTCATGCACACACACACACACACACACATACACGCACACACATACACACACACACCTATACACACACACACGCACACATTCCATCAGCGTGTACAAACCCAGCCCACCATCTGAGATTGTGGTCTAATTCATGTTGGCAGATAGGAGTCGGGATGAGAGCAATGAGCAATCAAGGAGACAGATGAGAGAGAGAGGAGGAAAGAGCAGAGAGAGAGAGAGAGAGAGAGAGACAGAGAAACATGAAAGCAGAGGAAGGAAGAAATTCAACCCGACAGTATTTGAGTCTGCTTTGAAAGAGCAAAGAGAGAGACAGAGCTTGGAACAGAATTAGAATCTTTTAATTTGCCTAAAAAAGTCTTTAAAAAATGCTGCAGTTTTGTGTAGGTTGTGACATCAGTTCACAGTAACAGCAACAGCTTACTGTCAGAGAACATACTGATCATATACTCGTTCAAGTAAAGGAGGACCTCATTTTATCCTGTCAGCAATTATATTGACACAAGTTCTCAGTACACATTATGGGAAGCACTGTCTGACAGCTGATTCAATCCATATCATAAGTTCATGAATATTTCATCAGTGATATGGCATGCAGTTTCTTCCCAAAAACGGATTCACTTTGGAAATATAGAAACAAATCAAATGTCATGCACTCACTATCATGTGATCTATCTTATTAAATGGACTTGGCAAAACAAATTAGTGTTATACACATTTTACAGGAGACTGGTTTGAAAAAACAAACAAGAGAAAAGACAGATGACATGTGACAGGAGCCCCCGGCATGATATGTATTCGAGAGCGGTGGTTCCCAGCCATTTTTGCTTGTGGCTACTTAAAAAGAGGCCACGTCAGGCCGCTCAAAGAGTGATTTTCCCTTCTTAGTTTCAGGTGTATTATTCCAAAACACCTGCAAAGGTGTGCTGTAAAGAGTAGAAAAAACCTGAAAAATAAAGAACATTTTTTTACAGTTACCTCCAAACGTTCATCACCCAAAACCCCCAGGTTGGGAACAACTGTCCTGGACCACTCAACTGTTTCTGGACAACAGTGGAGATCTACAGCACAAAGGAATTTTGAACATTAGGTTTGATCCTCGGTTCCTCTGATTGCCTGTCAAAGTGTCCTTGATCAAGATACTGAACCCCAAATTGCCCCAGATGTGTGAGTGTGTGTGTTAGCAAAACGGCACTATATACTTAGTAAGTGCACCGTATGAATGTGTGTGTGAATGTGATTTGTCGTGTAAAAATGCTTTGAGTGGTCAATAAGACTAGAAAAGTGCTATATAAATGCAGTCCATTTACCATTTACTTTGGATACACACACAATAGTGTAACAGGACCTATCCATTGTTGGATTGGCTCTGCACATAAGATATAAATAGATAAATAGATAAAATCAAACCACAGTCAGACTTCAGAGAAATCTGTATAGTATAACTCTATGTCACCACCCTACTGTTTAACATATAAATACATACTGTACATTTTTTATTGCATGGAAGCAGCAGAGTAGCCTATATAACGTGTTTCCAGCTGGTGGGATGAATACAGAGTGAGGAAAGAGACATTAGACAGTGAATGGAGAAGGGGGGGGGGAGACAGAAACAGACGCCCATGGCTAAATGAAATGATAGAGAGGAAAAAGGCTTTAGGAAAGAACAGAAGCAATGGAGCGAGAAATAAAAAGAAAGCAAGGAGAGAGATGGACTTATTTATATAGCGCCTTCCACAATCAAAATTGTCTCAAAGCGCTTTACAGAGACCAGAGCAAACACTTAAGGCGACAGTGGCAAGGAAAAACTCCCTTACCTGGCTCAGATGGGGGACCCTCCTGCTGATGGCCGGGCTGGGTGAAAGGAGGAAAAGGAGGAAGATAGGACAGCTAGGAATGGAGGAGAGGAGGAGAAGGACATGCAGCATAATACAAACAATGGACAATGTTAGAGGGTCAGCATTTACATTACAGTTAGTGAACAGTTAGTGTGCTCAGCAGATTACAGTTATGATAGGAAACAGAGCACAGAGGCAAAAAGCTGTCATGACTGGTAATTATTTACATTACAGTCTGCAGAGAATATTAATCCAATATTTATCTGTAGCAGAATGGAACATTAAACGTGTTAGAAATGGATCATTGTAAACAATAAACAGCAGCAGGTGGGTGGAGCCAGGACCATAGAACATGCAGCTCCGGAGCCAGAGATACCTGCAGAAAGGTACAGAGAAAGAGAGACCAGAGAGAAACAAACACAGGACTACGGGACAGAGAGGACACAGAGTTAATGACATGTAATAAAGGCTAATAAATGTGAGAGTGGGTCTGAGGAGAGAAAGAGAAAGAAGAAGAAGTGCGCAGTAGATCATGGGATGTCCCCCAGCAGCCTAGGCCTATAGCAGCAGAACTAAGGGATGGTTGTTGCCTGAACCAGCCCTACTAAGGGCCAGGCTGAAAGCTCTCCACTTCAGCAGCCTGCTGGCTCCTGCCTCATATCACATGCACACACACAAGTCGCACACACACACACACACACACACACACACACACACACACACACACACACACACACACACACACACACACACACACACAGAGTCTGTGACTTATGCCCACTTCAGTACAGTCAAACACACATACACATTTACACACCTTTACACGTCACAATACCGTTTAAAGCTGCGGTAGGCAAGATTTTTGGATAAAATACCAGCTTTCTTATCAGCCCAGATCACAACATCAAGCTCCATCCATCCCATCCCATCCCTGCTCACCCCACACATTCCTCCTACACCCACTTTAAAGCCCGCTATTGTGCTAGATTCCCTAGGCTGATCAGTTAAAATAGAAAAGTGCCAGAAAAGCATCAATTTTCAGATGTTACCTTTCAGGAATTATGGTTATTGAAGTTTTTGTTAGCTCTCTGCCATTCGTCAGCACGTGAAGGTGCTTTGTGGTTCCAATGTACAGCAAGCATCAACTGGACTAGGTGATGTGTATTACTTTCCATATTTAGTCAAGGTCAGTGTATGTTCCTTATAATTGTATGTGAAGGCTGCTTTTTTTTGTAAACCACTGAATACATTTATGATCACTGTTCTCTCTAAGCAAACAACTTGACCAGCATTTGACTAATTCGTGAAATAGTCACGTAGTGTAATCTATTGATTTATGTACATGGGCACGAATTATCCACTTTTTGAGACAGTAAGGTATTGACTTGTAGTGACTACAACATTATTAAACTGTTTATGGTTCTGTTCCGTACTTGATTAAAGTTAGAGACTTTAATCAAGAAAATTATGACTAATTATGTGAACAAGGTTAAGGTTTGTCCTGGGCTATGTCTAATGCAGCATGACTCCACACGGTAAAGAAGTGCCTGAACAAATGAGAATCAGATAATGAGACTTCATAAAGGTGGACAGGAGACAAGAGCATCAGCAGGTGACTGAACATAAGCTGAAACACAGTTGCAGCATTGGTTAGGGGATTTAGGAAGAACCAAGACTGGACAAACTGATCAGGAAGGCCAGCTCAGTCCTGGGTTGCTTCCTCGACCCAGTGCAGGTGGTGGGAGAGAGGAGGATGGTAGCGAAGCTATCATCAATGATGGTGAACGAGTCCCACCCCATGCAGGACACACTGACAGCACTGAGCAGCTCCGTCAGTGAGAGGCTGCTTCACCCCAAGACAGTGAAGGAGCGTTATTGCAGGTCCTTCCTTCCTGCTGCTGTTAGACTGTACAACCAGCTGTGCTGAGCAAACCACATGCACACACACTCATTCCTGGACTTAAATTTGGTGCAATATGTACAGCCTTTCTTCTTTTTTCCCATACTGCTGTACAATGCACATGGTCACTTTGGTCATTCTGTTTATTATTATTCTCCTCTAATATGTAAATTTTTCTTGGAGTCTTTATATTTTTTTGATCTTATCTGCACATATATATAAAATGACTCCCAGAGTCTTTAAAAGTTTTTAAAGAAGAAAAAAGTGAAGATTATGACCTGACCAACTATTTCCCCTGACTTGAATCCAAGAAAAAAACCTTTGGAGTATTTTAAAACAGAAGGTAAAAAAACACAACCCCTCCAGCAAAGAGAAGCTTAATAGAATCATCTGTGAAGAACAACTTTGTGTTAGACTGGTATCATCCCGCTGGGGCAGGGGGCTGCCTAGTGAGGCGCCCGGGGAGCTGGAGTGGATCGGTGCCTTGCTCAGGGGCAAGGCACAGCCATAGTCACAGAGGCAGGGGAGACGTGTCTCCTTCACACCAAATGTTAAATAATCTGCAGAAGATAGTCCCCTCCTTTTTAAACAACGAACACACTGTTTTTGGCATCATTCATTTAGGATCTAGCCATTAGTCTTTTCATAGGAACAGTGTTCATATTGAGTTTTTGTGTATTTTTGTGAACTGTGAGCTGAACGTATAATTTTTCCACCTGTGAGATTAGACATGAGTTTCGCTCAATCTGGAGGGAAATAACGACATTCACCCCCATTCGGGAAAATGGGGTCTGAAAAAACAAGTCCGGACGTCCACCACATCATTGTCAAATTTGAAGCGGCATATCAAGTTGAAGCATCCGGCCAGTCTTGGGAAATATCTGGAAGTGACTGAGCATCAGATTGCTGGACTGCTGTCAACAAGGCATTTATGGGCATCACAATTCACTGGCTCAATAAAGATGACGTTTCTCAGAGAAGGTCTGCAGCACTTGCATGCTGACGTATTAAAGGAGCACACACACACTGTGTGTCGGCAAAAGCATTGCCTGATTTGCATAAAGAATTCAAAGTCCAAAATAAGATTGCATTATTCGTTTCATGCAGGCTAAATTTACATTGCATTTATATTGCATCTACAGTATGCCTGTCCTGCACCTCTTTTTCACTTTCTGTCCAATAAGACACATTGTGGTAAAACAACATACAACAAGTGGTAAAACACATACTGACATTGCTTTTTCTTGACTTTTACAAGTAATCTGTTTCTATGATTCCATAGTAGTGTACAGTACAGTTCATTTAGTTTGGGAAGTGAGTGGAGGCAATAATTGAGGGAAAAAATGAATGGGAATTGTTGGAGTCTATGAACTTAGTTCAAAATTAAAAAATGTTAACTATGAACTTGAACTAGTTCACTTTAATCTGTGCGAACTGAACTAGTTCTTGTTTAGTGTGAACTTGCACAACACTGCATAGAAGTAATGGAAGACTATATGTACATACTGATGTAGCATGTCATCTGAACAGTCTTTGAGTAGTGTGTGCCATTCTGGCAGTGAAGGAGCGAAAGTGACTGAAAGAACAGAGGGAAATAAAAATTTCAGCAGTTGCAACTGATCATTTTGTAGAACAGGGAGCAGTGAAAGCACTTTTGTACAACTGGCCAGTGCTTTTGTTGTACAGAAGGAGTGGTTTTAAAACTGGATGGGGCTGGGTTTTGGTTGGTTTGGAGAGAGGGTAGTGGGTCCACTAGTGCTGGTGATGTAATTTTATTCATGCTCCCTTAACTGACAGGATACAATATCCCCCTTAACTGACAGGGCCATCATAGATGTTTTTTTGTTGGCATTTCCACCGATAACAAATGGTCCAACATTTTTAGAAGTGGTATCAACTTTGAGGAGGAGACTTTCTTCTCCTCTTGAGAGCTCTGCTATGGCATCGTTAAATGGTGACAGCACACTCAGGCAATAATTAAAAAAAAAAGAACTATCACAACTATTTGCATTCCTACCTGTTAGAGTCCACTCACATCACACACACTGCACATCCACAGAGTAGCCTGCTTGACCTGCCTGGACTGTCTGAGGTTCACACAGTGTCTCCTTCAGTATGACCCCTTCCTGGTTGGGAAGGTTAACTATGGGTCATAATAAGAGGACCGCCTCAGCGATTCAGAGGTCTGAAACCAGGATATGAAAACAACACTGTGAAAATTATTACAAACAGTTAATCTAGTATGAGATTGGCACAAAACTGACATGTCTGCAGTGAAAAAGTTACTAGTTACTAATACATTTGACTAGGTTCATCCTTGACTGTGCTTATAGGCAGCATAAATAAGGGCATTTTCATACCTTGTGGATGTAAACAAAGGTCTGGTCCTCACTATCGGAAAACGTGGAAAGTGTAGTGGTATAAAAGGTAAACAAATCAAGAGTCAAATGTAAAGATCAGCCTTTGGGGACACCGGTGCATTGTTGTGTCTAAACTTACTGTCTCTGTGGACTTTAAAAGCAATCCCACACCACAAATAAGCAACAAAGGACTTCATACCAGAAAGTGAAAACATACTGGCAGACATTTCTTTGAAGGGTATGTCAAGCTTTAATGTAACATGATTCACAAAGCATGTGCAGTTGAAGTGGCAGTACACAAGAGACACAATGCACAAGGACACACATTCATTTTCTCTTGCTTTCAGACTGCACAGAGAAAGAGGTAGAAATTAACTTGACTTACAGGGCTTCTTTACATGCACCTGACTTTGTCAGTGAACTCTTTTTATTTATTAGCCCCCTGAGATCTTTATCCATCACATGAATGATGCTCTGAGCTACAATGCGCAGCATAAATGAGTACTCTGCCAAGATAAACATATATTTCTATTTCTAAATGTATTTGTTTATTTATAGAACTCCTGGATCCTGTATCGATGAATTAATAAGATTTCTGAGTTATAAGAAAAACATAATGACAAGGTGATTTTGGTTTGTGGTGACTTTAACATTGACTTGTTGAAATCAAGTGATCATATGAAAACTGCAGAATTTGTTAATACTATGTTCAGTTTGAGTTTCTATCCATTAAATTTAAAGCCTAGCAGAATAACCACAGACAGTGCAACATTGATTGATAATATTTTTGTAAATATAACTAATGGGAAGATAAAAAGTGGACTCTTTGTGACTGATGTAAGTGATCATTTACCAGTTTTTGCAGTATTAGAAATGAATAAGCTAAAGACAAGGCGAAAAGGCAGATTTGTAACTTAGATTAAAATTGCCAGAAGCAATTAAAGCTTTTAAAGAAGAACTTATAAATCATCATTGGCAGGAAGTTTATGTAGAGTACACAAATGACTCATATAATGCATTTTTAGATACATTTTTGACATTCTATGATCAACACTGTCCCCTTAAAGAATTAGGACAAAACTCCATGAAAAAGGGGAAACCATGGCTAACAAAGAGTTTGGAAAAAGCTTGTAAAAAGAAAAATAGACTATATAGGGAATTTATGAAATATCGAACAAGGGAAAAGGAGGACAAGCATAAGAAATATAAAAACAGATTGACATATATTATAAGATGTCAAAAAAAAAGAATATTTTGGTCAGTTGCTGCAAAGACAAAAAAAACCATAAAGGCTCCCTGGAATGTTCTTAACGAGTTGATTAAAAATCGTTACAATAAGGATTTTCCAACATACATTGTTAAAAATGACAATTTAGTTATTGAGAATAAAGAGGAGATTGTTGATGAGTTTAATGATTTTTATTTGTTAACCCCTTAACACTCCGGCCTAATTTGCCCAAAACACCTGTCAAAAACATGCCCAAATTAAATTCAAAGCTGTTCTTGAGCCCTTAGAAGGACATTCAAAAGTTTGGTCTCTTTGTGAAGGTAACACTCTAAAGTTTTTATTTCAGCAGTCTGATCCACTGTAGGTGTAACTGGTATCGAGTAAGAGAATATTAAACACAGAAAAAAAAATTTTTTTTTTCCTTGCCTGGATTTTTTTTTAAAAAATGCATCTTTCTAATAACCTGGGCTTGTAGGATAGGATTAGATGACAACATATTTCTGTAGACTGAAGTCCTACCCATTCCATGTTAAAATTTCATAGCAATTGTACAAAAAATTGACTGTTTTGCACAGGTTTTTCAGTGGGTATGTCCAGGCGTTCTCAAGAGCTATCCAAAATGGCCACTTTGGATAGCTCTTGGGCACGCCAGGTGCCAAGTGTATAACTCCTGAATGCTTCAACATACAGACATCAATGACGGCTCTAATGAAAGGTGACACTTAGAGGAATCATATTCCATATTGATTCCTCCAATATATTAATATTCATATTAATATTCATATTCATATTCACAATTAGTAGTACAAAAATCGTTATGGAAGAGAGAACACATGGAATGCTCATTATTCTATTGAAACTAAACCTGCATTATAAGAAATTAGTCAGAAAAAGTGCTATGGTCAGAAATCAACACCTTTATGTGAATGAATCACATACTATTCACAGCAAACTGTTTACATATTTACAATTTCACCTTCCTAAGTTTGGCCACCTGGTTAGCTCAATTGGTAGAACATGAGACTCAATATCTCAGGATCGTGGGTTTGAGCCCCACTCTGGACGGCACCACCTCCACCTCCCCAGGTGGTGAGCCCACAGGTGGTGAGCCCACCGTAGAATTTCGGTGTGGACTGGGCGGCCGCAACCTGGGCCTGGACCCATATAAGCGGCAGATGATGACATCATCACATAATTCTCAGCATGCCATGCAGTAAAGTAAGAGACTTGACTCATTTAATCAACGGATCTCAGTCTTCAGACAGTTGATTGGTCAAACTGTGTGCTCTTGATTGCTGGGAACAAAAACCCACAGCCACATGGCCCTTTTGCTCTCTCCTGTTTCTAAGTGATGCGACCGCAATGGCCATCTATGAAGTGAACGACGGGAGCCGCAGCCGCTTTGTTTTTGTTTTTTCGTTCACGTGATTGGTCAACTACGTGACGTGCGGCGTGTCCGCACTAAGCCGGGGGGGGGGGGGGGGGGGGGGTTGCGGTAGCGGGGGTTACAGACACAGGAGAGAAAGAGAGAGAGAACAGCCCCTAAAGAGACAACACGCTGAGAAGGTGACAAAATGAGTGACCGCAGGAAAATTAATTAATTTTACACGTAATTTTACATTATTTTGTTAATAAATCAATTTAAGCAACAAAAAACATCTGCGGAGAACCTGGGGAGCTGAAAGAACCGGCACTTTTTAGCGAGCCGAGCCATAAGAAAATCACTACTGTGTTTACGCACGTACGCACGACTAGCTGACATCCAGTATATTTGTTTACGCACGGTCTTGTAGCCCCTCCTCCTTCTACAATCACAACATGTGATGCTTCCCCGCGACTGCAATTTCATTGGCTACACGGCCATTAGATCAGATTCAGCGTAAGATATGATAGGCGGAGAAGACAAGCGTCAGAGTGGGCGGTGCACTTTAACGTGTTAGAGTCGCTCATTGGCTATTTCTGGCTGTGGGGGGGCCATAGATCTTCCTGGATGGTCAAATGAGGTGTCAATCAAAAGCAGAGGGCAGGGACTACAAACCAAGCTCCATGGTATTAATTTTCAAAACAAAACAGAGGCGACAAAACGTAGAAACGAAGGAGCAATAGTGCACTGTAGTTTTCAGTCGGAAAAATTCGATTGCAACTTTTGATCATTTATGCACCTAAAGAAATGTTTTTGACCGCATTTTTCAACTCGACGTGATTCTTTAGACTTTTCCCGACAAAACAAGACCATTTTTGTTGTTGTTGCGCTGCGTGTTGAACCGCAGGGCGACTAGTAAAAAAATAAAAACAGTGAGCGACGACAGTTATTACTTTGTTGTTTTTTAGAAGATGGTTTAGTTCTACCTAAAGTCGTTGTTTTATCTTGTAAAGGTTTATATCGCTGAAAAGATAAGACTTTCAGCTTTCAAATGATACGCTGCATGCGCACCACCTTAAATGCAGTAGTTATGTAGGTACAAAAAAACACAGACATGTCCGAGAAATAGCATGACGGCCCGCCGGCGGGCCGTCGGAGCGTTAAGGGGTTAATGTAGGCCGAAATCTGGCAAAAGAAATTGACCCTCCAAGAGATGGAGATATTAAATTTGATAGTGACTTTAATAATTATATCTATGTTTCTTGGAGGGGTTTGTTCAAGTGACGTGTTAGAAATTGTTCAAGTTTAAGAATAAATCATCTACTGATTGTAATACGGTTGATATGTCACTCATAAAAGAAGTAATTAATTGTGTCATTGAACCATTTACCTACATATGTAACAAATCTTTTTTAACAGGTACTTTTCACGATTAAATGAAAATAGCTAAAGTGCCCACAGTGGAGGCGTCACAGGCGGTGCGAGGGAAAACAGAAGAGGGGGTAAGCGCGGTGGAATCCGGGATAGGCTAGCGGCTAACCCAAACAAACCTGCCATCCCCACCATCGTACTGTCCAATGTACGCTCGCTGGACAACAAGCTGGATCACGTACGTCTACTCCGGTCCACTATGAAGTCTGTGAGGGAATGCTGTGTCTTTGTGTTTGTGGAAACATGGCTCAACAACTGCATTCCCGACAGTGCCATTCATCTGGATCGGCTAACATGCTATCGGGCAGACAGAGCTCTCGTCGAAGGAGGAAAGACTCGCGGCGGGAGACTCTGTGTTTACATCAATGACGCCTGGTGTCGCGACGCCGTTGTAATCAGCAAACACTGTTCACCACTGCTGGAGATCGTCATCATCAAATGCAGACCGTTCTATCTTCCGAGGGAATTCACAGCCATATTGCTTGTTGCTGTTTACATCCCTCCCAGCTCCAACAACAACAGGAGTGAGGCACTGAACGAACTGTATCAGCAGGTCAGTGAGCAGCAGACAGCCCACCCGGATGCTTTTCTTGTTCTGGCGGGCGATTTCAACCATGCAGACCCCAAGTCTGTGCTTCCCAAACTTCACAGCCACATTAATTTTCCCACTCGGGGGAGCAATACTTTGGACAATGTTTTCACCACCCAGAGAGGAGACTACAAAGCACTCCCCCTCCCCCACCTCGGTGCCTCTGACCACATCACTGTTATGCTGATGCCAGCATACAGACCGCTGGTCAAAGTCACCAGACCAGTTCGCAGGCAGATACGTGTATGGCCAGAAGGGTCCTCAGAGGCACTGCAAGACTGCTTCTCCACCACAGACTGGGAGATTTTCAAACAGGCTGCCACCTACAACAACTCCACTGACCTACAGGAATACACAGAGACCGTCACTGCCTACATCTCCAAGTGCATTGATGATGTCACAGACACCAAGACCATCACTGTTCGGGCCAATCAGAAGCCATGGCTCACGGGGGAGGTCTACAGGCTCCTGAGGGTGAGGAATGCTGCCTTCAGAGCTGGGGACAACGTGGGCCTAAGGACAGCAAGGGCAAACCTGTCACGTGGCATCAGAGAAGCAAAGAGGCAGTATTCCAGGAAGATCGCGCAGCGCTTCAGGGACAGCAGAGACACCCGGAGTCTGTGGCAGGGGATACAGTCCATCACGGACTACAAGCCCACACCGCAGACAGCCGACAGCTCCACCTCTCTGCCGAATGAGCTGAACGAATTCTTCGCTCGCTTTGAGGCACACAACAGCATCCCTGCACAGAAAGCACCACCCCCTCCTGGCGACCAGGTGTTGACTCTATCCCCGGTCAGCGTGAGGAGATCCCTCAGTAGGGTCAACGCACGCAAAGCCCCGGGTCCTGACAACATCCCTGGTCGAGTATTGAGAGACTGTGCTGCGGAACTCACAGATGTCTTCACAGACATTTTTAACACATCGCTGAGCCAGGCTGTTGTCCCCACGTGCCTCAAAGCCTCCGCCATCATTCCCGTGCCGAAGAAGCCATCTCCCTCCTGCTTCAATGACTACCGTCCTGTTGCACTCACCCCCATCCTAATGAAGTGCTTTGAACGGTTAGTCATGCATCACATTAAGTCATCTCCCCCCCCCACCCTGGACCCTTTTCAGTTTGCATATCGGTCCAAACGCTCGACCGATGATGCAATTTCAACAGCCCTCCACTCAGCCCTCACACACCTGGACACTAAAAACTCATATGTCAGAATGCTGTTTATAGACTTCAGTTCAGCATTCAACACAATCATCCCTCAGCAACTTATTCATAAACTGGACCAACTGGGGATCAACACCTCAATGTGCAACTGGCTGCTGGACTTCCTGACAGGAAGACCACAGGCAGTACGAGTCGGCAGCAACATTTCTAGCACCATCACACTGAACACGGGGGCCCCCCAAGGATGCGTGCTGAGCCCCCTCCTCTTCACCCTGCTGACCCATGACTGCACACCATCACACAGCTCCAAGCTCTTCATCAAGTTTGCAGATGACACAACTGTGGTAGGTCACATCAACAACGACGATGAGACATACTACAGGAGTGAGGTGAGCCGCCTGGCCGAGTGGTGCAGTGTCAACAACCTCTCCCTGAACGTGGAGAAGACAAAGGAGATTGTCATAGACTTCAGGAGAGCGCACGCCCAGCACACTCCACTAACCATCCACGGTGCTGTTGTGGAGAGAGTGAGCAGCACCAAGTTCCTGGGTGTGCACATCTCAGAAGACCTCTCCTGGTCAAAAAACACTGCATCACTAACCAGCAAAGCCCAACAGCGACTCTACTTCCTCCGTAAACTGAGGAGAGCCAGAGCCCCAGCCCCCATCATGTGCAGTTTCTACAGGGGCACCATAGAGAGCATCCTGACCAGCTGCATCACTGTGTGGTATGGCACCTGCACCGTGTCCTGCCGGAAGAAGCTACATCGCGTAGTGAGAGCAGCTGAGAAGGTCATGGGTGTCTCTCTCCCCTCCCTTCAGGACATCTACCACACTCGTCTCACCCGCAAAGCCCTCTGCATTGCAGGTGATCCCACCCACCCGTCCAACAGCTTCTTCAGTCTGCTGCCATCCGGAAGGAGACTGAAGAGTCTCCGGGCCAGAACCAGCAGACTGAGAGACAGTTTTGTCCACCAAGCTGTCAGGATGCTGAACTCTCTCCCTGCCTTGCCGTCCCTCCCCCTGAGGACCCCCGCACACACGAACCCTAGACCCTCACCCACATCCCCCCTCTGAACCCCCCCGGAAATATGGACTCATTCCCACACACACACACACACACCACTGGGCTGAAACAAACTTGCACCGACACTTACATTCAGCTGCTGCAATATAACCCTGTTACTGCTTAAATTACATAATTTGAGCTAAAAATTACACACAAATTCTTTTGTGTCACTGTTTTTTGTATTATATACAACTCTCTTCTCAACTGAGATATGTTTATGCTGTTTATACTGCTTATGTTTATTTATGTTTATACTGTTTTCAATTTTATTTTTTTACCGTAACACTGCGGGCCTAGGGAGCACTGCAATTTCAAAACCTGTGTATGACCTGTACATATGGTTTTGACAATAAAGTTGACTTTGACTTTGACTTTGATTCCAATTTATAAAAATGGTGATAAGCAAAATGTATGAAATTACAGACCTGTTTCATTGCTACCTCAATTTTCTAAAATACTGGAAAAATCATTTGTTGAAAGACTTGATGACTTTATTGACAAATATCAGCTACTAAATGACCATCAGTACGGTTTTTAACAGTAATCAATCTACATCTCTAGCACTGATGGAATTTTTAGAACATATAGCTACAGCAAATGATAAGAAAGCACGCTGTGGGTGTTTATTGATTTAAGTAAAGCATTTGATACTATCGATCACTCCCTACTTCTGCAGAAATGTGAACAATATGGTATAAGAGGTGTTGCACAATGTTGATTAAAAAGTTAAGTAAGCAATAGGTTTCAATGTGTAAAAATTAATAATATTGAATCACAGATGAAAAGAGTAACCTGTGGTGTTCCACAAGGTTCAGTATTTGGACCTAAGTTATTTATACTTTATATTAATGATATTTGTAGAGTTTGCCTTACATGTCATATTGTGCTTTAGTATGGGGAAATTCATATAAAACAAATATAGACCCAATTATTAAACTCCAGAAAAGAGCCATTAGAATAATAAACAAAGTTGGATACCAACAACCCACTAATTGTTTATAGGATCCTCTATTTTAAAATTCATGGATATTGTGTATTTACAGACACTTGAAGTGCTTTTTCGGGTTGTGAAAAATAGTGTTCCTATTTCCATTCAGACTCTATTTAAATTAAGAAAAGGAAATTATCATTTAAGAAGATTGTTTATGTTTGAAATGTGCAAAGTGAGAACAACTATAAAATATAGATGTGTTTCAGTTTTGTGTGTCAAACTGTGGAATGGACTTAAAGACGAATTGAAATCATGTAGTTCCCTGTTGAGGTTTAAGAAAACTTTAAAATGTGAAGTAATTAATTCCTATAATGTGAGTCAATAAAATGCAGTTAAGGATTAGAATTTAGGTGTAATGTAGTTCTTGTATTTCATTTTATTTATTTATTTATTTTTTTCCCTTTGTTTTGCTGTTGATATTCTGGGTTATTCCTTGGATGGTATAGGATAGGCAATAATAAGCATTGTGCTTCATTCCTTTTTCGGTTACTGACTGTGACATTTGTGTGAAATGATCTTTGTTTATTTTATAAGATGTATGTAACCGAAATAAAATTGGAATGTCTGTAAATGATATTACTAATATTACTTAATAACAACAGAGAAATATTATTACATATGCAGAGAAACAGGATGGAGGGCCAAAATGCAGACAGACAGACAAGTAGGAAGTTACAAGAAAAACAAAAACCGATAATGATAGGATAGGATCTTTATTGTATTGGACAGAAACAATACAGCCAATATGCAAGAAGCAATTTATCGATCCGCGTTGAATTTATCCAGATCACTAATCAATCAGTCTGGTCTCAATGCTCGTCATCCCCTGCAGATGCATGGAGTAGCTTCGACATCTCCTCAAGCTTGATAGACAGTCCCTTCACCGATCTCAACAGGTGTTCGGTCTGATTCAGATTCAGAGAACTTTATTGTCATTCCTTCTACGTTCAGGTACGTATTAGGAACGAGATTACGTTGCACCAGCTCAGAAGATCGCAGTAGAAAAGTTACAGAAAAATAAGTTACCATAAAAATAAGGATAAGAATAACATAAAAAAAGACACAAAGTATTTACAAATAACAAAGTAAGTATTTTCAGCAAGATTGTGCATAGTGGAGGTTGAGGACGGTCTTCTGATGTTAGTAATCTGTCTCCGTTCCTCCTCAGATTGGGCTGAGATGTCACTGATCAGTCCTTCAATCAGAAGAGCTATCTTCTGGTGGAAATCCGTCAGCTGAGTACCCATGAACCCGTGGTGCTGTTTTGTCTCCGCGCTTAGCGGTTGTGCCGATCTGCCAACAGCGGTTTTTCCAATTCTCCGATAGATCAGGGCAATACCCAGGCCAATCAGTAGTATCCCTGCTATCAATGTCCAATAGATAAATAGATCCTCCACGTCTTCCAGGGACAGCGCTTCCAGACATACCAGACGCCAGGAGTCCCAAGCATCTCGGAAATACCCCGCAGTGAATGTCCCCTCAGGGCAGAGTGGTTCTCCCGGTGATTCTTTTCTTTGTGGGAAAATTTTGTCCAATGCACTGAGTGACCAGTTAATTAGCTCCATCTCAAAAAAATATATCCCAAGAGTAGCAGAGCAGGGTGTCCAGGAAAGAAAAATCACAAAGACGAGAGAAACAAAAAAGCAAGCCAAGAGACAGTAGGAGCAGTCAGAAACACGTCTGCGCTCCTCAGAAGCAGGAAGTAGGAGAGTGATAAGAAAGTCATATTTTCCTGTTTAGTATTGACATGTTCCATTGGTAACTGATAGTCAAGAGTTGCATGGGCATATATGTGTTATTTGTAAAGAGAGACATCTGAATTTGTTTCAGAAGGGGTGTAATTACTTATGTTGTATTCTGTAGGATGGTTAAATAGAAAAAAGGAGAACATCCAGGTATCACACTTGAAAAATCAAAACAACTCAAGTAGGATATTTTTGTAGCTTCTTATTTGCTCACACACAAGAACACACACGTTGATCTTCTAGGCCACAAAGGCCCCATCAAAGCCCTTATACCTGATCAATAAACCTGTGGAAAAAGATTTGCTTGTGGGTTAATTATCACCTTTGAATATAGTCGATGTATTGCACAGGCTGAGCATTCATTAGGCACCTCAAAAACTGAATAAGAATTTGTTTATACAAGCATTCATATCAATACTATTGAAAGTATCAGACATATTTTTATGAGTGTGATGATACATGCTGTACTTAGCAGCAGTATTGGCAAGTCCTCATCATCTCCAGGGAGATTTTTTTAAAATTTATTTATTTATTTGTGAATTTCATTATTTCTATGATTCTTTGAGTATAACTATTGGATTTGCAGGGTCTCATGAATTTAAAAGAAGTTTCATTAATTAATTTCACATTCATTTTCTAAAGAAAATTCATGATGTGAACTGGGTTCTGAGCTCTGAGTGAGTTGGCATCAGGGTGAGACTAACCTGTTATAAAACAACACACCAAGACATGAAGGAAGTGGCAGTCCTGATGTACTGTGGGCAGAGGTTAAACAAAATATAGCTTCTGTTAAGTCAACAGAAAAGCTACCTCTGACCTGTAACAAGAGGACGTCAGGAGTTAAATGACAGGGAGCTTAGAGAAAAAAATCCACAAACTGATGGATCTGCTTCACGTTGGCTGTTTCACGTACAAAGCCTAGCACACTGGTGGCACACTTATGTGGTTGAGCGAGGAACATTGTGACATTTTTTCCTCTATAACACTATGGCTAAGCCATGCCCTTTACACAAACAGCTGATTGACGTGGTAAGTCAATGAAACAGTGCATTGGAAACACCTGGAAAGGCTCGTAGAGCAACAGCCAGCCAGTCATCTGGAGAGCAAAGAAATGAGGGAAACCTCTGCACTCTGAGTCTGACATGACTGCCACAAAAGAAGTGGTGAAGGCTTCAAAGACACTGAAAGCAGCAACACTTGTTATGTATAACAAGAGCTCCCCATCTCTGCTTGTTAAACCCTTGCATGTACAGCTGGGAGACGGTGTGCAGTGTGCCACCACTGACTACACACTGATAAAGGAAAAACTTGAACTTAAGGAAGGTTTATTTATCCTTTGACAAAACCAAGCCTGTTAAAGCATAGGTGCTACACTTTTTTTTTTCAATATTTTCAGTGTCAAAGTATTTATTTTCTTTTTCATTGTTCTTATGTAGAATTTCTTAAAGATCACATCCTTATCCGTTACTCCTACCAAGGAGTATCAGATCATGGTGAATGGAGATGCATGAGATACGATGATCAGCAGCACCCATCAAAAGCCAGACCTGGTGTGAGTGTTCACTGCTCATGGATGGGTTAAATGCAGAGGTCAAAACATACTTGGCGAATAAAAGATTCTTCTTCTTCAAGGTACATGCACCTGGAGGATGAGCTGTTTGTAGTATCAGCTATTGGTGTCTGTTTGAGGAGGACTGTGAGGACACAGTGTCTAGACTAATAACTGAAACTGCCACTCTGGTGCATGCAGGGTAATCGAACTGTAAGCTATGGTAATATAGGCCTATATAAAAAGGTGTCATGATTCCTGTCTCTGCCCTGCTCCTTCTGTTTCCTGCCATACTCCACCTGCCCACCTGATGTCCAAAAGATGTTCTTCCTCTTACCCATTTCCCAGTCACTGGAACTTCTCCCCCAACCAACACACCTGCTCCTCATTTCCCTCATTTTCTCCCCTGTATTTATACCAGCCCAGATTGTTCGTGTGTCAGTGGGGCTCACTGTGGGTGCTGTTTATTGTTTCATTCTTGTTACCTTGTGTGTCTGGTCTTCGGGGGGGAGCAGGGTATCCCCTCTTGTCTCTCAAGCAAAGTACATGTGTGTTCTGATACCTAGTGTCTGCAGAGAGGGTCTTTTGAACAGCTGGTTACATTGTTATTGTACAAGGAAAGCCAGCTAACAAGTTCACAAACTACTCTATATTATAGCACTTTTTAAACACTTTCATTGGCTTTTTCTTTCTTTTTTCTTCACATTCTGAAAAAAAAAGATTGTGGCTGAATTAAGCTGTCTGAACCCTTGTTGATTTGATACTGTTTATACATTTACATGGCAGTTTTATTTTCCTTTTGGTGCTGCAACTTTATAACAGGCAAATGTGTATATTAAAAAGTTGGTTATTTGGAGAACGGAGCATGCTAACATGCTCACAATGACAACACAAGTATGATAATATTTAGCAGTTGCAGTGAGACAAAAATCTCTTTTGGACCCCACTGTATGTATTTATCATGTTCACCATCTTAGTAGGCTATTATATAGGCTATTAGCATGCTATCATTTACTAATTATCAGTAAATGCAAATTAGAGCTGAGTATTACCCCCCTGGCCAGGTGAGTGTCAGGGTGTGTGTGTGTTGTTTGCAAACTTGTAGCTGTCTGTATGTAAGACAAAAGAGGCACAAAACTTAGCTTCTGCTCAGCTTGGCTGCAGGATTTATTCTGCCCTTGAACATCAGAATTCCTAAACAGAGTTAACAACAACTGCTCTTAGTAGCATCAAGTTAGCTTACAATAGTCAGAATATACCTCCTGAATAAACACAGCAGATGCAACTGCTTTAAGAACTGAAGCACCATGAAGTGATTGATACAACTGTCCATTAGTGTCCATATTCTTCTGGTGCTTTAAGGATTACACAGTGACCAGAAAAACAACAAAATCACTTTCTTCCTATTTCTTGCCATGACTAACATTTGCCATAGTTCACACTTTTTATCATATTGAACGTGAAAACAATGATGTATGACAGTGAGTAGTTATAACATTTTGTTCTTTGCATATTACTCTTGCCGCGCATGTGTATGGTCACACATCACTGCATTTTTTTCTCTTCATATCAGATAGCAACATAGGTGTACACAGGAAAAAGTTTGAATATTCATTTACACACATTTGCACTCATTAACATGGTAAAACAGAGTTCTTCACACATCCTTTTAGCAGTTCTGTTGTGTTACACATGTTCACTGTACCCATTAGCAACAAGTCCGCTAGCACAGCATGGCCAAACATCTCTGTTTCAACAACTTACTTACTAACTTAACCATTTGCACTATTCAGCAATCTGCAATTTTCATATGTATATGTATATATGTATATATATATATATATATATATATATGTGTGTGTGTGTGTGTATATATATATATATATATATATATATATATATATATATATATATATATATATATATATATATAGTAAAATGCACATTGCTAAGAGAGAGAAACATTTCGATTCCCCTGTATGTCTGACATATGGTGAATTGACAATAAAAAAGCCTTTGAATCTTTTGAATCCTTTGAACTTACTGCAGAACTCGATTTTAAAAACAACAAACAAAACTTTAGCGTCTGTTTAGCTTGGCTGCCAGATTTATTCTGCTGTGTCTGCCTCTAAAGGGTTTTAGGTTCCTCTCTCCCGCTAGGCGCTACCTAGTGACCTGTTTGTGCATTACGCTAATTCAGTCTTAATTTATTTAGTTAATTAGCAAGTACCTCGGTGTTAATTTGGACTACAAGCTGGAGTGGTCCACAAACACCAAGGTGCTCTATAAAAAAGGCCTGAGTCGACTTTATTTCCTTAGAAGGCTCAGGTCTTTCATCGTCTGCAATAAAATGCTCCACAAGTTCTACCAGTCGGTAGTGGCCAGTACCATCTTCTTTGCGGTGGTGTGTTGGGGAGCAGGAATCAGAACAAAGGATGCAAACAGACTAAATAAACTCATAAAAAAGGCTGAATCAGTTGTTGGCACCAGCCTGGCTCCATTAGAGGTGGTGATGAGAAACAGAATGCTTGGAAAGATCAGAGCAATTTTGGACAATGTCTCTCATCCCCTTTACAGCATCTTGGACAGTCTGAGGAGCTTCCACAGCAACAGAGTGCTGCAGCCCAGATGTTCTAAGGAGCGCAACAGCAAGTCCTTTCTACCTGAGGCCATCACACTGTATAATACACATGTAGCCTCCAGAATTGTGCACTGAATTTTACCTGAATTTTACTTAGATTAATCTCGCTATTTATAACTGTACTGTGTTTGTTGTGTATGTGTGCTGCGGGGACAAACTAATTTCCCTCTGGGATTAATAAAGCTAGAGAGATATCTATCTATCTATCTATCTATCCATCTATCAGCAATGAGCGAAGTACAACGAAATTGTAATTCACCTACATATTCACTTTAAGACACAATAAAATAAAAAAAAATATGAGGTGACCATTTTCACACATTTAACTTGTTGCTTTCACCATGAATTGTACCATAGTCCCATAATGAATTGTCCAATAGTCCAGTAGTACTTTTTAACATCTATTTGTCATTTTTAACTCCTGATACCTTTTAATATTTTACACTTAATGCATATTTATGTCTCTCATCATCAGCCCTACTTTTCACGTGAGGCTGAAGAAACAGTTATATAATAGTTTTGCAGGTATTTGATCATAAACCAAAGTATTTTGACCTAATGATGAAAAGTAAAGGAATCACAAATGTCGAGGTTACAGTTCATCTTGAAAGAACATGAATGTCACTACCAAATTTCATGACAATTCATCCAATAGTTGCTGAGACATTTCCCTCTGAACCAAAAAAGCTTCCAATTTGTGATGCTGATGATGAAGTAGGAACAATGGTCTTGGAATCTCTGCCAGATGTGTATCCTTGTATAGGAGATACTTAAATGATGTGTGGTGCTGGAATGAAAAGTCAGCATGTGACCACGTTGTTGGGATTTATTTGTGCAAGTGTTTATAGAAAATTGAAATAGCATATATGTCCATTCAGTAGAGATTTCAGTGTGGTCTTTCAGTGTGGTAGTACGCCAACCAACAGAGCAACATTTCCATCCCTAGAACTGTGCTGATAGCATGGTTTAACACTTTTGCAACACTGGGTTCTTTTAGTGAAGACATTTTGTTTGGCTACTGTTCTTCAGCTCCACTCGGTTGTTGCTGAAACAACAATAGGAATTGTCCTGGATATCCAATGGTGAATTGATTTTTTACTCAATCAGTTAGACTCCGCTGTAAACTGAAATTATTACATCTTCCAGCCAATGAGCGACTCTATCACTTGAAAGTACACCCCCTACTCTTACGCTTGTCGTTTTCGCCTATCATATCTTACGCTGAATCTGATCTAATGGTCGTGTAGCCAATGAAATTCCAGTCACGGGGATGTGTCACATGTTGGGGTTGCGGAAGGAGGAGGGGCTACAAGACCGTGCGTAAACAAATATACTGGATGTCAGCTAGGCTCACTAAAAAGTCTCCCAAGGGGCTCCACAGATTTTTTTTTTGTTGCTTAAATTAATTTATTAACAAAATAATGTAAAATTACGTGTAAAATGAATTCATTTTCGTGCGGTCACTCATTTTGTCACCCAGCCTGTTGTCTCTGTAGCTGTTCTCTCTCTGTTTCTCTCCTGTGTCTGTAAGACAAAACACCTCACGTCAGGTAGTTGACCAATCACGTGAAGGAAAAAAAAAAACAGAAACAAAGCGGCTGCGGCTCCCGTCGTTCACTTCAAAGAGCCATTTCGGTCGTGACCGACATATCACTAAAAAACAGAGAGAGTGTCTATCTCAGAGGTGTCCAAACTGTTCCACAAAGGGCCATGTGGCTGTAGGTTTTTGTTCCCTGCAATCAAGAGCACACAGTTTGACCAATCAACTGTCTGAAGACTGAGATCAGTTCATTAAATGAGTCAAGTCTCTTACTTTACTGCATAGTATACTGAGAATAACGTGATGATGTCATCATCTGCTGCTTATCTGGGTCCAGGCCCAGGTTGCGGCCGCCCAGTCCACACCGAAATTCTATGGTGGGCTCACCACCTGGTGAGGTGGAGGTGGTGCCGTCCAGAGGGGGGCTCAAACCCACGACCCTGAGAGATTGAGTCTCATGTTCTACCAACTGAGCTAACCAGGCGGCCAAACTGAGGAAGGTGAAATTGTAATTGCAGTTTGCTGTGAATAGTGTGTTTCATTCACATAAAGGTGTTGATTTCTGACCATAGCACTTTTTCTGACTCATTTCTTATAACGCACATTTAGTTTCAATAGAATAATGAGCATTCAATGTGTTTTTTCTTCCATAACTTTATTTCAGCACTACTAATTGTGAATATGAATCTGAATATTAATACGAATATTAATATGGAATATGGAATATGATTCCTCTAAGTGTCACCTTTCATTAGAGCCCTCACTGATGTCTGTATGTTGAAGCATTCAGCAGTTATACACTTTTTTTATCCTGGCGTGCCCAAGAGCTATCCAAAGTGCCCATTTTGGATAGCTCTTGAGAACACCTGGACATACCCACTGAAAAACCTGTGCAAAACAGTAATTTTTTGTACAATTACTATGACATTTTAACATGGAATGGGTAGGACGTCAGTCTACAGAAATATTTTATCATCTAATCCATACCTACAAGCCCAGGTCATTAGAAAGATGCATTTTTACAAAAAAAATACAGGTGAGGAAAGATTTTTTTTTTTTTCTGTGTTTACTATTCTCTTACTCCATACCAGTTACAATTACAGTACATCAGACTGCTGAAATAAAAACTTCAGAGTGTTACCTTCACAAAGAGACCGAACTTTTCAATGTACTCCTAAGGGCTCAAGAACAGCTTTGAATTTAATTTTGGGCAAATTTGGCCGGAGTGTTAAGGGGTTAAGTTAGGTCGAAGATCACAGGAATATAGGGCTAAGCAGCTTGGGCTGGTTCCTGCTTGTGCTGCAGTGGTAATCTGCTTGAAAAGAGAAATCTGATTGAAGTGGAGAGAGATAATTTTAGTATCTAAAATGACAAAGTGTCTTTATTTCAAATAAAAACTGCAGTATTCTGTAGTTTTCACATCTAAGTGTATCAGTGTATTAACAGCAAAAATACATTTTTGTCTATTTCTATGTATTTTCTAGTACTAAAGGTGTATGGGGAAGAATGTGAGGAAATCAGTCACCTATCAGTAATGAGGGTAGATGAGGGTAGATCCTGGTGTGAGCAAGCCGAAGTGAAAGTGAGTTATAATAAGAGTAGTAGGGCTGTAGTCATAATTTATGGTGAAGTTTATGAGAATGATGATTTACAATAAATCAAACATTAGACATCATCTGTACTGTGACTACACAGAAAAATGTGTGATACAGCTTATATTTGTGTGGCGAAAAGGGGGGAGGGTAGTATGGTAAATATACTAAAAGTAGGAGTCTGAAAATGCCACCTTGGGAATTTCACCCAAGGAATATTAATGTAAATTTAAGTGCATTAGCAAACCCCAAAACAAGCGCACTCAGTCCGTCCAAAGAAGGAAGGGCAGGAGACGTGAATCCAAAATCAAAAGGTTACAAATTTTATTAACAATGGATTGAACAATTGTAAAAGCAAAGAGCTAAAATGACTGACCCCCACCTAGGCTTACCGGCTGTGGGGAGGGTTCAAACGGGGGGGTCAATGAGTCCAAAAAGAAATAGGGAACACCCCACTCATAAGTGCCACACACACAGGACCACAGGACCTTAAACCACAGGACCACACAGCATAAGAGGACACCACCACCCGGGACACCGCCACCACCACCTTCGGCCGTCAGCACTAGGGGAACAAGAAAACACAGTTAAAAGGGTTGCCAGTCAAAATAAACCGCCAACAAGAAAAGCAAGAAACAACCAAAAGAAAAGAAAACAACAGACTCAAAAACTTGTTTCTGGCCAACGATGCTAAACTAAACCAGAAATAGACACATTCTTTCACAAAAAAAAACAACAAAATAAACCACTACCAAAAACAACCAAAAGAAACAAACGAACGCAGATTTAAAATAGCTCCTATCACTTTCCACACACACACACACCCACACTTGCGCACTTGCACGCATACACACAGTTTGGAGAAACGACAACCAGCGTGGTCGTTCACAGTAGGCCACCGGAAGCTATCCAGCTTGCACTGAAGCAGCTAGCAGAAGGAGAGTGCAGCATGCATCACCACCAGCAGCAGCCGCCGCAGAACACAATGGGTTGACAAAGCAGCCAAACCACGCCCTCAAAACAGAGTCACCTGCATTACACAGCAGCGGCAGAGCATGCCGCTACATTTGGCTGACAACTGTGGTCACAGTTGTTGAAAGATAAGATTATGAGCATTTATATCACAGATTAAAACAGATCTGAGTTCTAACCTGTCAACATTAAACAGCCAATAGTCCATCTGCCAGTGGTTTAGTATTTGGTGTCACCCATGACCAAACATAGACAGTTCAGTAAATGCTCTACAAATGTGGATGTTGTTTTGGTTGACTATTGTTTTTCCACAGAGCACATCATTTGTTTCTTGCCTCCCATCTAAACAAAAGTCTTTTTTTAATAAGGATTCATTAAGTATTTATCTAAAAATACAGAACACCCATATACAATGGCAGCACTTATAGTCTGGTACTTTTCCACTGCTGTGTACTTGCAGCAGCCCCTCTCAGGATTGCTCCAGCAACAAGGCAGCATCCATCTAACTCTGTGCCAACCTAAAACTCCAACATAGCATTCTCTCCTGAGCCAACAGGTGTCACAGGGTTTTTGTAACTTTTGCATCAGATTATGGGATGCCATGTAAGAGAAAATGATCTGGAAATTATCTATAAATATATACATTGTAATATAATTAACTAATATGTTTATCTGCAGCAACCACTTGGTTATCCTGAATGAGATTTTTCCTTCCCCCTTTTGTCTGGGTCTCTTGTGAGTGTGTGTGTGTGTGTGGCTGCATGTATGTGTGTGTAAAACTGCTTTGAAGGTGGCTATCAGGAAATTATCCAAAAAATCATAGTTGAAAAGCTTTGTCTGAGTAGCTTTAAGACTTTGTAAACACACCTGATTCCCAGCCCACTATCCTCCAGTATGTCAGCCTCCAACCTGCTAGCCACCAGCCAGTCTCTCAGCCAGCTAGCCACAAGGCTGTTCCTAAGTCAGCTTGCCTCCAGTCTGCATCCCATTCGGCTAGCCTCCACTCTGCACCGAAGTTGGTTAGCCACCTGTCTGGTCCTGCACTTAAGTCAGCTAGTCATCTGCTTGTTCCTGCTCCCACACTGACAAGCTTCCTGTCAGATCCTGAACCTGAAGACCCGAACACACACCCTGGTGTGTGTGCGTGTGTGTGTGTGTGTGTGTCTAATTACAAACAAAAAACTAATCAGAAATTCTAGGAGTGTACTGTATGTACATCCACTTGGGAATGTGACCATTTTAATTGTCCAAAGAAGCTGTCAATTGAACATAAACAGATGTTGTTCTGGGTCAGAGCTCATATAAACACTTATACATTTGTGGTATCTACATCTATCTTCAGCATAAGCAGTTTCTTTATATTTACTTATGAGGACTTTTCCACAGGCCCTGGTGCAGTAGCACTGCCTCCACACTTTTCACAACCAGCCGTGCCCCTCACCTCAGATCAACGATGCCACCCCCCACCACCACCCTTTGGAAGGAGGAGGGAAATTGTTTATCACTCGACTACATGAAACATGGTTTACACTGTGTTATTCACCCTGCTGGGTTTTGCGCTCCCTGGAGAAGTGGATGTGTTTAATTTTCTCAGGCTGTATCATCCATTACAGGGTGGAAATAGAATCATGTTGGAGCTTATCTGGTATTAGCCTCCAAAACCACACGCTCACCCATCCTCACCCTCACCCTTCCCCACCACCTGCTTAAGGAATGAATTGGAATGGTTTAGAAGACTGAAATTTACCCTGAAACAGAAATCAGTTTATTTTTTTTATGCAGTAGAAAAATGCATTGCACATCATTCTAAAGGCAAGCTCTCACATGTACTTTATCAATAATAAAGATATGCAGAGAAAAGGCTGCAGATGACTGTAATTGTAATTGAGGCACAAAAAATATGTTGAATTGCTCTGCAGACACCCACTCACATCTGGCCTTCTTGTGACTGTGTCATGATCAGTCCCCTCTGTTCCCTTCTGCCCCTTATGTACCAACAATCTCCCATTCTCATTTTGCTGAGGTGCCCCTGCTGATATGCTGCATATTGTGTCATTTCTGGTTGCTAGCGTTTCCGTTACTGCTAGCCAGAGGTGTGGACTCGAGTCACATGACTTGGACTCGAGTCAGACTCGAGTCATTAATTTGATGACTTTAGACTCGACTTGACAAAATGTAAAGAGACTTGCAACTCGACTTGGACTTTAACATCAATGACTTGTGACTTCACTTGGACTTGAGCCTTTTGACTCGACAAGACTTGCTACTTTCCTCAAAAACCCAAAGATTAAAAAGGATGTTATTAAGGAACGCTCTGTATCTTTCTTTGTATGTGTGCGTCTGTGTGTGTATGTGCTGTTGGCACAACATCCAATCAAATTAGATCAACGTTGTTTTGATCCGACAGCATCCATCCAATCAAATTGCAGGACAACCAATGAAGACGGACTGTCAAACAGCGCGCTAGCTGGAAAAAATGATACCAAAGATAGTTTCGTTCGGGTATAAAAACTACGAGGTGGTCAATAAAAAACGAATTGCAGTATGCAAAACATGTGGCTCGAACTTCGTTCGACATCTGAAGTTGCACAAAGAAAGGTAAGTTCTGAATGAAAGCTTACATTTATTGGCTAAGTAGCTAATTTTTCTTTGCTGTGTAGCTAAATCATTGCAAACACGGTAATTTGTTGCGTCTACTGCGAGTTCACTCCCTTATTCATACCTTTGTTAAGTATTTTTTTAACAGGGCTATGGTTGAGGTACTTATACATAACATTAGTCAAGGTATCACACAGTAGACGGCGGTTAGCAGCAACGCATATTTTAGCCACCTACAAAGAGGCAAACCTAATAAAATCAAGGTCACTTTAAATGTGCGCTATATTAAGAATATGTGTACCGTTTTAGCTTGCTGTCAGACGGATTTTTCCGACAGGAAAACAAAGTTATACTGCTCGTTGCTCTTACTCTCTAGCAGTCCATTGACGAAAAAACAAGTTAGCTTGCACACGTGAGTTGCTGGTCTACGTGCTGCAACGTAACACACTAAAATACAAAATATATTATCACACAATGTTAAGATTGATATTAATAATATGAGTAATTAAGAGTAGTTTCAATACAGTTCATGTGTTGCTATAAGGGATGTTCTGACATCTGTTTAATATGCTTACCTCTTACATAATATATTATTGCTGTGTGGTTAAAAGGACTCGAAAGGACTTGAAACTCAAAGTGTAGGACTTTGGACTTGACTTGAGACTTGTCAATCTTGACTTTGGACTTGACTCGGGACTTGCCTGTCTTGACTTGGGACTTGACTCGGGACTTGAGGGCCAAGACTTGAGACTTACTTGGGACTTGCAAAACAATGACTTGGTCCCACCTCTGCTGCTAGCGTGCTTTGCCACTTTGTCTCTATGCTGTTAATTTCCCTACTTTTTTCATAACAGTAGTTAATTACCTGCTGTACATTTAAACTTACCCTTAACTGTGCTCAACAACTCATAGCTCTCTCCTTCTTATAGTAACTTTCTCACCAATCCCACAGTTGTTTACACACTGTTCAGATCTTCTACACTCAAAGAAATGAAGTGTCCAATTTACTTAACTGATGACATGACCAAAATTCTTTAATATCTTTGACATCTTTTTGTCTAGAAAGCACTTCAGTATGTCCTTAGACATCTTTTTTTTTGTCTAAAAAGCACTTCAATATCTGTCTTTAGACATTTATTGTCTTGAAAGTACTTAAATATTTTGTCTTTAGACATCACATGAATGCAGAAAAAGCAGCTGTAGTAAAAATGTACTGTACTTAAGCACATTTTTTGATTATCTGTACTACACCAAACCCAGTTTCTGCAGTATCAGAGGGAAGTTCTTCAGATGAGTGATCCTCATGATTTACATCAATTACAACCTTTCACCAGCTCAACTTTTTAAGTCTTTTACTGTGCAAGAGCCATGCTTTTATGAGTTTTGAAAGTAGTTTATATATTTGTTTGAAAAAAAACCAATTCTGAAACACACAACTGACAGTTTCATAGCGCTTCAAGTGGGTGCTGATATGGGAAAAGTACTCTCTACTAGATAATATGACACTTCCTGGGCACAAAATACATGTAAATGTGACAAGCTCTGCATTTATTGCAGCTGAAACTTCAACATGACTACTTAAAACCCTCGTATTGTCTTCGGCTCAACAGGAGGGTTAACCCTCATGTTGTTTTCGAAGACAATACGAGGGTTAAATGAGTCTTCAGAGCATTCCATGACTTGAATGAACATGGGCGATCATAGTATGTGCATGGAATTGAAAGTCTCCGGCCAAAATGGCTATGCTCTAGCTTATAATGCTTCAGTAACTGGTACCTTGTAGATACTGTTTCAGCACAGTTTGCATTTCCACATTCATAACCTAAAAGGAAGGAAAAAAGTGCAAGTGATCAGTCATCAAATTCATTCTTAGTTCCCAATTGTATCTATTGTTATGCTTTTGTACGATTCTGAAGCAATTGAGCCTGTGTCCCAATATCTACAACAAACACAATTAATTCACTTTTATCGAAGAGGTGAAATATGCTCACCACTGCTGTTGAGCTGTTGGGCTTTGCATCCATATGTCACTTCCTGACACAACTCACGAATCTGAAATTCACAAACATAATATCAAAATATTTTTCCTGGATCATGAGCCTTGAGTTGGGAACTTACAGCATTATTATATTTGTTAAAATGCCACTATAAAACCACTACTTCTGTTAAAATAACAAATATACAAACTCAACTTGCAAAACACTAATTCAATTTAATTTTTTTTTTTTACATCCATCTCAATACATAACTTCAAGGTGGCCTGCTGCTCAAAGAGCTTTATATTGCAGTGTAACTGCACACTAAATCATGAATTCTTTGCTGTATTCAGTTACATTTGCTTATGTTTGCATATATTAAGATGTCACATGACATCTGTAAAACTGCTTTTTCTGATGAAAATTATTTGGCTTGTTGTACACTAGAGTGTCCTAAGAGTTTCTATGTCAGTCTGTACCATTGAACAATTTTGACTCAGTAAACCTGACCGTGTCAAAATAATACAAACTTTACTGTGGAAAATTCAGTTCTGTCAAATTTTCTAATGGTGTCATATTAGACAAGACTCAAAGGTATATTTCATATCAGCTGCTGCAAAGTATGGCCTAAACATAACACTGCTAACTGTAGCCTCAGTTTGTGGCAGTTAGTGCCAATAAAAAAAAAAGAAACTGCACTGTGTGTCTGAAATCAGCACAGATTTTTTTGTATAGGCAACATCTCAATCAATGAGTCATTGCTGTTGCTATGATGCTTGTGGCTCTGACTGAGCAACTGTCATATTGAAGAAAGTCTGACTTCTCTAAAACTCTTTTCTTTGTGAAGTAGCCAACTATGATCTTGCATTGTGGGGGTCAGGTAAGATGCCTTTGCAATTTGTTTACATAACTTTTTTGCTACATTGTACTTTCATGCATTTACTGTGTTGTTCTTTTTGGTTGTGGTTGCACATTTAGTAGTTGGCAGTGTGTGTGTGTACATGTGCGTGTTAAGAGTGAGACACAGACAGGCAGAGACAGAACTGACGCTGAGTCACTGTATGACAATAACATTAGGCTTAATATGATATTACAAAGTATTATAAAGTATTATTTGTATTATATTGTATTTGTAGTAATAGCCAATACAAATGCCAATACTACTACTACTACTACTACTACATTATATCATGCACATTGTAATTGCCGCACAATGATCCACAGTCAATTCTCTTTCTATCTCTGTCTCTCTGTAGCTCACATGCAAGCATGCACACGCATGCACTCACTCACACACTCACTCACTCACTCACTCTCTCTCTCACACACACACACGTACACACACTGTATCCCAGCTTTAGGGTTTCAAAAACATGTTAAACCAGGGTTTCAAAACACCCTTTAACCCGTTTAACATTTCATGATTTGGATTTTAAAATGTGGCAGGCGCGATAAGTTACATTATGTCAACGCCTGACTCCAAGTCAGTAACCGCCCACAAAAGTTAGGGGGGACGGCTTTGACTAAAACTTTAAACCTCACGTTGTTAGCTGGCTGAACTTACAGCTAAGATAATGTACAAAGGATAGGTACAATAAGCGGTCAAACACAAGCAGAGTTAAGATAACATTAGCAACAGGCTTTTTGCATATTAAAAGTTAAAAAAATAAATAAATACTTAGCCGCCTGTTGTTGCTAATGCAGCGGTAAATTCCACTGTTTAAATAATTGACGTACTTACCAAACAATCAATGGATAGCTGATCGGAAAACAAACTTTCGACCAACCGTTGGCATCCGTAGCTGCAGGAGCGGTCTCGTGAGGTCCAGAGAGGTCAAAAGGTCACTTCCTTGCGCACAAATGGTAATCACGCCTGGAAATTACGTTTTGATTTAGTAATTACAACACAACACACTTATATATTACTGACTTCTTACATTATTGTTTAAATGCAATGAAACTCTATTGTGTTAATGGTCAAGAATGCAGTTGTTATGTAGTTTCACCATAAAACAATGATCTAATTCGAACAACATCCAAGTTTCACTTTTTTGAGTGTAGTTTCTTAAGCTTAGCAGTTAGCTATGGCTTCTCTCTCTCCCTCTCACTCCTGCTCTCTCTTCCTTGGTGGGTCTTGTATTTTGCTATTGCTCTGCCTACTCTAGCAATAATGCTACATGTAATAAATGTAGTTTATTTGCTGTATTGGAAGTGAGGCTCAGTGAATTGGAAGCGCTGCTCTTCACCATGGAACATTAACTACTCTAGTTAGCCACCCCCCAGTTCCAGGGGAAGCCCACCCTGATAGCTCTCAGGCAACCTGGAAGTCAGGGCTGCTGGGTGACTGTCCGTAACAACAGGTATATGCCTAAGCATTTCAAACACGTTCTCGCCACTCAACGACACACACCCACTGAGAAAGCAACTGTGATTACTTACAACTCTATTTTGAGAAACGTGAAATTAGCAACACCAGTGACCATAGTCAAATGCAGTCCTGGGGCCAGAGCAGGCGACACTGAAACCTATTTAGAATAGCTAGCTAAGATTAAACATAAATGTGGTGAGATTGTTATTCACGTTGGTGGCAACGACCCAAGCACCCAATTACACCAATCAGAGACCACAAAAATTACTGTAGAGTTGTTGTGTACATGTGCAGGGACAACGTCAAACTCAATAGTTTTCTCTGGGCCCCTGCTGAATCTGACCAGTATCTATGCTGGTTGAATGATGACATGCGGCAATGCATGTCATCATTCAACCAGCATAGATTGGAGACGGCACTTTGGATGGAGCAGCTCTCATATCTAGAAATATGGCAGAGTTATATTGCTGAGTTATTTAGACCAAAACCATAACAAGCCAAAGTTGAGATGAAGAAGCAGAGTTGCAGTTCTACATACTTCTCTGTGCTTCCATTAGAGTAGCCACTCACCCGAAGCCCCACAGAGACTGTCAACCCCCGACCACCTAAATAAATTCAATCAAAAGTAAACACGCTTTTCTGAGGATGAATTTTCTGATTTTTTTTAGACGTGCCTTTAGGGACACTGGAAGAAGGATGCTAGTAGAGATCACAAAGAGGATGCTTTGAGTGTGGCTAACAGGGAAGTCTCCAAAAAGAAAAAAGAAAAAAGAAAAGAAAACATGGTTGTACAGCTTTTCCTGGGGGGCATCAACTCTTTGTAAACATGCCTGATTCCCAGCCCACTAGCCTCCAGTATGTCAGCTTCCAACCTGCTAGCCACCAGCCAGTCCCTCAACTGGCTAGCCATAAGCCTTTTCTTAAGACAGCTTGCCTCCAGTCTGCATCCCAGTCATCTAACCTCCAGTCTACCTCGCATTCAACTTGCTACCTGTCTGTTCTTGAACTCAAGTTGGCTAGCCATTTGCTTATTCCTGCTCCTACATCAACTAGTGTCCTTTTGGATCCTGAACCTGAAGACCCTGAGCAATCCCTTTTCATTGGGATTTGACTGGCTATGGGGGGAGGAGCCCCCAGAGGGAAACATGGATCTTGGAGACGTCAATAACTCAAGTTGCCCTCCTCCACAGAGGCTCAGCAGCACAGTGACCCCGAGCCTCCTCCCCCATGGTCTCATGCTCTGGCCATCTGCCAGAGGGCTCCTGCTCCACTGATGTTCCCGCTGTTGTCCTGCTTAGTTCCTATTTTGCTCCGTGTGTTTTCCTGTTGTCCTGCTACCTGTGTGTATTTTCCTGTTGTCTGTTATAACAGTGGCTCTCTCACTGACTGCCTTGCCAGTGTGGCAGTGGGCCGGAAAGACTTCAGCTGACTTTGTATAGCACTTAAAAATATCATGACCTGGATCTTTAAAGACAATGTCCATTTTTGTTTTGTTCACTACATGTTAGTGAGGGTGAGACCCTCTGTTAGTCATACTAGTAATATTACTACATAAATGAGCAATGATGGCAGATTGGTGACAGTTCTCTCCCCTTTAAATGGAACATTTAGGTGTCCCAACAATACCTGAAAGGGTTGCATGCTTACAGTGCAGTGTTCTGCATACATATATATATTTTTTAAATCATCGCAAATGATCCTACACCAGTCCAGATTATTGTGAGCAGACAGGAGATTGATAATAATGCACCTTTTCTAACAAGCGCTATCTTGGAACTCTTGGTTTTATCTTGTCTTCACATCTTCACAACTTGGCTCATTTCACCAACTGTTTCCTCCATATTTATGAAGAGTAAAAACAAGACGTCTCAGCCTGAGCCATGAAACTCAGGAATCTTAAGTACACTGCTGCCAACCCAGTCAGGTTACTCAGTGCACATTGCTGCAGGGCACATTTCACAGCACTGAGAGATTTGATCTGACTCTGAAGAAACATCTCCTGGCAGGGTTGTATGTACTGCATGTGTTTTATGTGTGTGTGTGTGTGTGTGTGTGTGTAAGGAGGTACCTGGGATTTTATGCTCTAATGTGAAGGAAGAAACCCATAGGAATCACACAGATACACTTTGCTGTTCACTGGGTCAACAAACAATCATCGTTTCATTTGGCCTCAGTGCACACACTCTTACACACACAACACACACAAACACACACACACACACACACACACACACACACACACACACACACACACACACACACACACACACACAGCAGGCAAATCCTTGTGGAGAGAAAGAAATCATGATGAAGTATGAATTAATCATTTTTTTTGCAAATGTATTACTTGTATTTGTTTTCTTATTAAACCATCTCATAACGTACATCACACTGACACCACTGACACTATTTACTATAAATGGAATCTAAGATTTTAGTCTCCAGACCTGAATCCAGTAGAGCACCTTTGGGATGTGGTAGAACCGGAGATTGGCAGCTTGAATGATGTGATGAATCAAGTCAACATGGAGCAGAATCAGAGGAAGGTTTCCAACATCTTGTGAAATCCATGCAAAGAAGAACTACCCAGTATTAGTATGGTGTTCCTAATAAAGTACTTGGTGAGTCTATAGGCATTGTGACATTGTGCACAAGTCCATTAGGATAGGATAGGAACTTTATTGTCACTTGCACAGAAGTACAGGCAAAATTTCGTTTCAATTTCGCAGCAAAAAGTTTGCGCCACCACATGCTTTCCTGAAAGTTAATTTGCAGGTTGCAATGCATATATTGGACATACAGTCACATCATACATTATGACATTAGTACACAGTACACGTGGAAACATGCTGGAATTTTTTCATGGACACATGGGGGGGGGGGTTACAAAAGATAAGATGCGGAGGCAGACGGTAGATGGGGGGGCGGGTAGGGAGGGGAGTGTGTGTGCGTCAGTCTATGAGAAGTGTTTGCGATTTGTATGACCGAGACTGGCAGGATGTTTACAGGTCAGTTCATCAGTTGTCCTTGAAGGGAGATACGAGCTGCATAGGAATTTGATAGGAGCACAGCTGCAGAGCTATTCTTCTAGGCCGGGAGGGTGGGGCGAGGGACAGAAACAATACAGCCAATATGCAAGAAGCAATTTATCGATCCGCGTTGAATTTATCAAAGATCAGTAATCAATCAGTGTGCTATTAGTGCTCATCATCCCCTGCAGATACATGGAGTAGCTTCGACATCTCCTCAAGCTTGACAGACAGTCCCTTCACCGATCTCAACAGGTGTTCGGACTGTCTTCCGATGTTATCAATCTGTCTCCGTTCCTCCTCAGATCGGGCTGAGATGTCACTGATCAGTCCTTCGATCCGAGCCATCTTCTGGTGGAATTCCGTCAGCCAAGTACCCATGAACCCGTGGTGCTGTTTTATCTCCACGCTTAGCGGTAGTGCCAATCTGCCAGCAGCGTTTTTTCCAATTCTCCGATAGATCAGGGCAATACCCATGCCAATCAGTAGTATCCCTGCTATCAATGTCCAATAGATAAATAGGTCCTCCACGTCTTCCAGGGACAGCGCTTCCAGGCATACCAGACGCCAGGAGTCCCAAGCATCTCGGACATACCCCGCAGCGAATGTCCCCTCAGGGCAGAGTGGTTCTCCCGGTGATTCTTTTCTTTGTGGGAAAATTTTGTCCAATGCACTGAGTGACCAGTTAATTAGCTCCATCTCAAAAAAATATATCCCAAGAGTAGCAGAGCAGGGTGTTCAGGAAAGAAAATCACAAAGACGAGACGAGAGAAACAAAAAAGCAAGCCAAGAGACAGTAGGAGCAGTCAGAAGCACGTCTGCACTCCTCAGAAGCAGGAAGAGGAAGAGATAAAGTGTAAGTTATGCTCAGAGACACCGGACAGCAACAAAGATAAAGAATAGACAGTCTTTGTCCAAGACATAAGCAGGTGTCCTCACAAAGCACAATGAACAGCATACTCAGCACATTAGGTCACTTCAGGTCAAGTTGTATGTACTTCACACAGAATTGAATATACGAGTTTATGAGAATATACAAGTGTATGATAAGAGAATATATGGTTATATGATAAATTGGCATTACACTTGTAGATATAGAAAATTCATAAAAGTGTTTGATTTTATAGTTAACAGAGACATCATGACATAGATTGTCAAGAGCATGGCTGGACAGTGACTTTCATTTGCACTTTCATGTTTGAGACTCAAGAATAGCGGACTGTTGCCTGACCCATTTCGACAGTTTTTTCTCAGAAGCATATGTAACAGAAAACAAATGCAGCCCTTTACATTGGCAGCCAGATCTGCAGCAGCTGAAATCCAATGTTCCCTCATGACTGTTCCTCCCAGTTCAGCCAGTGACACACTGCCCCAGGCTAGTGGCCATCAGGGCTACTATATGTTGCACAGCAAGGTCATGTGTGAGCTGCAGATCCTGGTTCAGTACCAGGGTTCCTTACCACCGCAACTTCAGTCAGAGAGGAGGGCAAACCTCAACAGCAAGAGCTCTGTCAGAGACGAGCAGCCAAATATTTCACATCAAACACAACTATTCTGTTTCACCGAATTTTTATTCAGCCTCAAAAACACAGTTGCAGTGTCTGTGAACAGCCTGGAATTTAAGTGTTTTAAGAGCTGGAGAACAGACAGAGTTTCCCCAAAGAGGGTTTCTGTTAGAAAGAATTAGGTTAATATCACTCAGCCACTGATTTCCTCAGGATGCTTGTTATCAATGTTTAAACAGCATTTTAAAAGCAGAATTTGATTTTTTTTTAATCTTTCAAAAAGGCTGGAAACTAGAGCGGGTGTTTCTGTCCTTGCTTTGCTCAGCGTGAACGGTTCCCTGCAGAAAGAGAGCAAGAACTCTTCTTCATGCAAGGAAAACTATCCCAGTAAATGTAATGTTTTATTCAGAGCCAGCTCTCTTCATCATTTTCACCCCTCCTCCCCATACCCCCACCTCACCCACAAAAATCTGAATCTACTTCAGCAATTTGAGGTGTACCTTCATGATAGTCTGGGCTGCCACTGAACTTTTTGGACATTTTGGTTGATTTTCTCTGCTTGTGCACGTGCATGCCATTGAACGCGAGTGCAAGTGTATTTGTATGAAGGCTTTGACGAAAGGGCAGTGGAAGGTCAGATTTACCTTCTCACTCCTGGACAGACAGACAAATATATTACACAAATCACCATCTAGTTCAATGGATGGAATCGTTTAAAAAAAGTCAGGGTTTCTGGGACCGGTTTAGGCAATCCTGTCTCGACGTGTTTACACAACTGAACTGTAACAGAACTTGGTTAGGGTTTAGAGAAAGATCCTGTTCTGGTTTAATACAGATAGAAAAATCACAGTGACTTCAGAAACTGTGTTTATTTCAGATCCTTTCCACTTAATACAATTTTGTTTTTAACCAAAGCCCAAAAAGAATGAAGCATCTGAAATGTTTGACCAATTTAATCATAATGAAAGGTCCATATTTAAGAACCAACAGCAACAAAAGTCAATTCATTAGTGAGATTACACTGTTTTCTTTTCATATTTTGTATGCCTTTATTTTCAGATTCAATCCTCCTGGGCATGGCATGATATCAGTCGAATGCAAAATCTATGGAGAGATGTTCTGCCGTTCTTCACAGGTGATTCTATTCAGCTGCTCTTTACTGAAATCCGATGAAAAATACTCCAAAGGTTTTATGTTTCTTGGATTCCAATCAGGGGAAATACTAGACCAGACTGTACTTGCAATTTTTTATTCTTTAAAAACTCTTGTGTGAGTTTCTTTTTTGATTCCCCCTCACAGCCCTGTATACAGGAGGAAAATAAGTGGAAAAGGAGGTAGGTGTATTTCAAGCTTGTTATGCAAGTAAGTTATTGGGCTTGTTAACACATCAACTAATGTGTTGTTGAAAAATGTTGTCAACTTTTATTGACTAAATTTATTGAAAATTTAGGCTTATTAACACATTGATACTGTGAAATATAGTTTTAACTCACCTGTGGAACCAGTGGAACAGCGTTGCACTCAGTGGGAGCAGTGATACTGCGCTTTGAAGGCTGAAGGATGGCAGGCAAGTTAGGAGTAAGTTTGGTGGTTGAGATGCGAAGGACATCACAGAGATGACTGTCAGTCATTTTGGTTCTCAGTCTGCTTTTACCCCTATGTATGCAATGTATGCATCCCATGCCTCCTGGTAAAGTCTCACAGGGCAAACTGGTTCCAGGGCCTGGACTGGCCCAGCTTGAAGTGAGCTATGGATATGGAGCTACAGCCCTGTGGGCCCACCATTTGCAGATGTAGGCACTGAGGCGACAAAGGCGGGGACCTAGCTGTGCTGATCCCTGGCACCGCTGACTGGTTCCAGGGACATGGAAGGTCGGGGAACAAACCTCAGCTAGTGTTGGAGGTGGAGCAAGTATATATAGTTGGGTTCACCTCTAGCACTAGTTCTAGAGGTGAACCAAACATGGAGAGGAGCAGGACTCTCTGCTTTTCCTCCCCAGCACTCTCCAGAGTTGTCCAGGGTGAGGGGCACCAAGCCCCTGTGTGGAGGATACTGGAAAATGTTGCTGGGGAATGGGATATATGATCTTGCTGACATAAAATAAAAAGATGGATGGATGGATTGCATTCAACATTACACTGGTGTTGGTGTGGCTCACTCACTCTCTCTATACAAGGAAAGAATTTATCTCTATTTTCAAATGATTTTAATATGTCAGTGTGGCAACAGAGTTGAATTAAAAGCTTATACATAAAGTATAGAATAAGTTCTATATCTTGTATAGTCTTCTTAAAATGTGTTCAGTCAGAGTGATGTATTATGCTCAGACCCTTACAACTGATCTGTGGCTATATCTGGAATCATAATTGTAATAGTGTCTGAAAGTAATGAGATTATGCTCTGTTGGACTAATTTAATCTCTTGTTAGTGATTGCATTAGTAAGCAGATAATTAATAACGTCTAACATAGTTAGTGGAGCCTGATGCTTCACAGTAGAGCATTTAAACTGATAGCAGCTCTAAGTCTGTGTCTGTGGCGCCACACTGACGCCTGGTTGAAGATAAGATTGATTCAAATAGCCTCCAAATATCATTGAAAACATTACAACAGCGGCTCGGCATGACTCCGTAAAATGAAGTAAAATAATATTAGGGTATTTTTTGGCTGAAAGTGGGCCTGAAGATGAATTGAAATGGAAATGATTGGGAGGGATTGATTAATTATTCATCAGTACAAGATGGGCCCAAAGCAGAAGACTGCAAAGTTAGACTGCACCCCCCACCCAGCACCCTGATCCTGCAGCAAGGCAAGGCCGCGATGCTAAGTGCGCAATTTCTCTATAATTGGCTGTCTCTGTTGTCGTCTGGTTAACAGCCCCAGTGGGAGGCCAGCTCTGATCATCTACAGTGTCCCACGCTCTCTCTTACCTCATTTCCCCCATCCCCTCCTTCTTCCCTCTGACCTCTTTCCTTTCTTTCCCCACTTATTGCTTCCCTCTCTCCTTCTTTCCTCCCTTTTCTCCATTTACCTCTCTTCAACAAGAATCCTTCACTTCTCGCCTGGGCCCTAACTTGGTAATACCATGTAGAGATGGTTATGAACTTTAAATGATGTCTGTGTAATAAGATTTGTACATTCATATGTTGAGAGAGTGTGCAGATCCTAAGCATACTACAGTTCTAGATATCCTAATTAGTGGCCATCATGTATGGCGACAACAGGTGGACGACAGAGTAAACCCTTCGAATATAGACCATCCACTTCTCACCAAGAACTATATTGATGAGTCTTTGTTGTTCACTTCCCTGTGCAATGTAGGTTAAAGCAACTAATCCACCAAATCCCCTTTTGATAGTTCCCTGCATAGCTCACATTTTGATATGTCAAAGGCAGATATATTCAATTCAATTCAATTCAATTTTATTTATATAGCGCCTTCCACAATCAAAATTGTCTCAAAGCGCTTTACAGAGACCCAGAGCCTGACCCCAGAGCAAGCACTTAAGGCGACAGTGGCAAGGAAAACTCCCTTTTAACAGGAAGAAACCTTGAGCAGAACCTGGCTCAGATGGGGGACCCTCCTGCCGATGGCCGGGCTGGGTGAAAGGAGGAAAAGGAGGAAGATAGGACAGCTAGGAATGGAGGAGAGGGGGAGAAAGACATGCAGCATAATACAGACAATGTGGGTCAGTATTTACATTACAGTTAGTGAACAGTTATTGGATAATGTGTGCTCAGCAGATTAGAATTATGAAACAGAGCACGGAGGCAAAAAGCTGTCATGACTGGTAATTATTTACATTACAGTTTGCAAAGAATATTAATCAAATATTTATCTGTAGCAGAACGGAACATTAAACATGTTAGAAATAGATCATTGTAAACAATAAACAGCAGCAGGTGGGTGGAGCCAGGACCATAGGACAAGCAGCTCCGGAGCCAGAGGTACCTGCAGAAAGGTACAGAGAAAGAGAGACCAGAGAGAAACAAGCACAGGACTACGGGACAGAGAGGACACAGAGTTAATGACATGTAATAAAGGCTAATAAATTTGAGAGTGGGTCTGAGGAGAGAAAGAGAAAGAAGAAGAAGTGCGCAGTAAATCATGGGATGTCCCCCAGCAGCCTAGGCCTATAGCAGCATAACTAGGGGATGATTCAGTTGCCTGAGCCAGCCCTACTAAGGGCTATATCCTTAACTGTAACAGTGTCTATAGAGATAATTGTGACTAACTATAAGTTTAATAAATAACTAGGACTGTAACTACAACTAATTATAAGCTTTATCAAACAAGAAGGTTTTAAGCTTCGTTTTAAAATTAGAGAGGGTGTCTGCTTCCCGAACCCAAACTGGCAGTTGGTTCCATAGGAGAGGGGCCTGATAGCTAAAGGCTCGGCCTCCCATTCTACTTTTAGAGATTTTGGGAACCATAAGCAAACCTGCATTCTGGGAACGAAGCAATCTGTTAGGATGATATGGTACTATCAGCTCTTTGAGATATGAAGGAGCCTGGCCATTGAGGGCCTTATATGTAAGGAGAAGGATTTTAAAATCAATTCTGGATTTTACAGGAAGCCAATGAAGAGAAGTTAGTACAGGAGTAATGTGATCTCTCTTGCTAATTCCAGTCAGTACTCTCGCTGCAGCATTTTGGATCAGCTGGATGCTTTTTAGAGAGTTAACTGGACATCCTGATAATAGGGAATTACAGTAGTCCAGCCTAGAAGTAACAAAAGCATGGACTAATTTTTCAGCATCACTCTGCGACAGAATGTTCCTAATCTTACTGATATTGCGCAGGTGAAAGAAGGCGGTCCTAGAGACTTGTTTTATATGTGAGTTAAAGGACAGATCCTGATCAAAAATAACTCCAAGGTTCCTCACAGTTGTACTGGAGCTGATCTGCCAGCTGATCTGCACAGTCCTTCAGCACGCGTCCCGGGATGCCATCAGGACCAGCTGCCTGTCTCGGGTTGACGGCCCGTAGCATACGCCTCACCTCATGCTCTTCGATTTTGAGGTCTCCGCTACTGTGGGCCACGTGGTGCAGTGGTGCTGACTCTGGTGCTTTGACCTCGAAGCGGGCAAAGAAGATGTTCAGCTCCTCTGCCAGCGCGGGATCACCTCCAGCAGCTCCAAGGTTGGTCCTGTAGTTGGTCAGATGCTGAACTCCCTGCCACACCTGCCTGTTGTTGTTACTGCTCAAATTGTCCTCTATCCTCCTCCTGTAGTCTGCCTTAGCCTCTCTGATGCCCCTCTTCAGGTTGGCTCGGGCTGTGCTGTAGAGGCCTTTGTTGCCAGACCTCCATGCAGTATTCCTCTCTTTCAACAGCTGCTGGACACCCCGTGTCATCCAGGGCTTCTGGTTGGGGTAGACCCGGATGCGTTTGTCCACTGTGACAGTGTCTATGCAGTTCTTAATGTAACACAGAACACTATCTGTGAATACCCCCAGGTCCTGATGTTCAAAGACCCCCCAGTTGGTCCTTTCAAAGCAGTCCTGCAGCCTCTGGGAGGCACCCTCAGGCCATGTGGCAACAGTCTTTGTGATGGTGGGAGCAGTTTTTCTGAGGGGGGCATATGCGGGGATTAAAAACAAGGACAAGTGGTCGGACTGGCCCAGGTGTGGTAGTGGTCTGGCCCTGTAGCCCAGTTTGATGTTAGAGTATACCTTGTCTAGGGTGTTATCTCCCCTTGTAGCACAATGAACATGCTGGTGGAATTTAGGGAGTACTGCCTTTAAGTCCGCATGATTAAAATCCCCTGCTACGATATTCACAGCATCAGGATACATACTCTGCTTGTTGGTAATGCTGGCATGCAAAAGTCCGATAGCTGAGCTAGCATTGGCATCCGGTGGAATATAAACAGCCGTAATCATGATCACAGTGAACTCCCTTGGTAGATAAATGGGCCTGCATTTAACAGTCAGATACTCTAAATCTGGAGAGCAACGACTGTCTACCGTCACTGTGTTGGTACACCAGCTGTTGTTCACGTAAACACAGAGCCCCCCTCCTCTGCTCTTACCGGAGTCTACTGTTCTGTCATGGCGCTGCGTGGTGTAGCCTGCTAGCTCAATGGCAGAATCCGGGATGGATGTGTGAAGCCAGGTCTCCGTGATAAGCAGAATGCACGCATCCTTCACGGTGTTGTTCGCTGCAGTCTGTAGCCTTAATTCATCCATTTTGTTCGCGAGGGATCTGCCGTTCGTGAGAAACAGGCTGGGAAGCGGTGGTTTGAGTGGCTGCCTCCGTAGCCTGGCTAGTCCGCCGGCCCTGCAGCCTCGCTTTTGCCTCCTTTCTCTGCGCCGCCTGCGCCTCCTTCCTGCTGGGATGGTAATCCATGGGGAGCCGGGACTCCTCGCTAACTCCACCGGAATCTTGTGTGTGCGGAGAAACTCGCTTGTTACGCGCCGTTCGTAACATACTCCGATCTTAAGGAGATCATGCCGGCTGTAGATGTTATTCGCCCGACATATCGTACACAAAAACGTACACAGAAACACGTACAAAAACAGCCATACAACGCATCGACCGGTGAAACACTGAGCCGCTGCAACTGTGTGCGCCGCCATCTTGGAACTTCAGGAGCCTACTACCCCAGCAGACAACAGCTTACAGGATGGCACTGGCCACCACAGACTCATAGAACATCCGCAGCATCATCCGGCAGATGTTAAAGGACCTTAGCCGTCTCAGAAAACAGACAGCTCTGGCCCTTTTTGCAGATAGTGTCCATGTTTTTGGACCAGTGCAGTTTGTGATCCAGGTACACCCCCAGGTACCTGTACTCCTCTACCATGTCCACAATGACCCCTTGAATGTTAACCGGGGTCACCGTAGCCTTGGTCCCAGTTCCTTTGTCTTCATCACATTGAGCTGTAGGTGGTTTCTGCTGCTCCATCTGACAACGTTGTCCACCACAATCCTGTACTCTCTCTCATCACCACCTGAAATACATCCTACTACTACAGAGTCGTCAGAAAACTTCTGAAGGTGGCAGGTCTCTGTGCAGTAGCTGAAGTCAGTGGTGTAGAGAGTGAAAAGGAAGGGAGAGAGGACGGTCCCTTGTGGAGACCCTGTGTTGCTGACACTCTGACATACAGCACTGCAAGCGCACATACTGTGGTCTGCCAGTCAGATAGTCCACAATCCAGGACAATAGTGGGGCATCCACCTGCATCGCTGTCAGCTTCTCACCCAGCAGAGTCGGCCTGATGGTGTCAAACGCACTGGAGAAATAAAAAAACATGACCCTCACAGTGCTTTAAATATGACATTCAACAGACACATGATATTCTTCTATCATATATGAACAAGGAGCCAGGAATGACAAAATGAACGACACCATCAGTAGTGTCTTTACAGCACCTCACTCCTCTCTGTGACTGACTCCTCCAGGAGCAATGAGGAACATTAAATACATAAAAACCACTTTCACATGACAATAATCTAAGTCCTGATTTACACTGAATTATGCATCCTCTTCCAGTTATCACCTGAGATGGAGGGGATAAATATTATACAACTCTGGAAATAAGTCATCGGTTTGCAGCCAGAATCATCAGACACTCTGCTGAATTGTTGCCACTGTTCTCACTGTTACATCCCCTGAGCAGAAACTAGAAGATATAGAGGGAAGAAAGATATGTGCTATGTTTGTACCTGGGACGCAGGCTTTATGTTTTTGGAAGATCACAGATTTCGAGTCTTTGTAACCACGTGGGCCAATGTTTGCATAAAGCTTGAGCAAGCACACTTGTTTGGTGTTTAGTGTGTCTGGTCTGCTCTTATAGCTTCCCTACACCAACAGATGCTGTGTTAGTGTATGGAATCTCTGCTCCTCCGTTTCACATGCACAGGACAGAACAGGACTACAAGGCCTAATGTACTCTAAAGCAAACACAGCACAGTGGCACACAGACATGGCTCTGTACATTATAAGTTAGAATGGCCGTTCTGACAACAGAGACTGCCAAAAATGCCAAGGCAAAGGTGGAATATGCAAATACGTATTTTATTTTGATTTTCTCTCTCAAACACAGGTATAGCAGAACACACAGGGTGAGGTCTAACCAGTAACCACAGAGATTTAAAATTGGCGCCCTTTTATACCGTGGTCTGGTAGGTGTAATTGGACAAAAACATTCATAGGTGTTCCCAGATATAGATTTCTAAATATAAGCGATAATATGAAAATATGATTACTAGATTTACCAAAAAATATTTAAAATAACCTGCGTGCTGTAATGTAATCCCTCAACCAAACACCATAAATATATTTACAATAAATATATACATAAGGAAATTTTCCGACTCCCCCTTTCTTGCCCTGCCACTTGGCTGCACCCGGAACGCTATTAACCCCGTCCATTACCCAGGGGACTCTTTTCCGTGACGCACCCCGGGGCGAACACAAAACAGGCAGAAGGTGAGTGTTAACGATAACATGAACAATCTGTAAGGCACTTCCACTATTTTCAATATTCTTCCCATAAATACCAATATAAGTTTTACCACTTTGCCGTTGTCAGTCAACTCCGGACAGTCCGCTGGCAACGGAGTCTAACCGACCTCCTCTCATTTACAGATGGAGCCGAGCGGCCACCCCGGCATCCGACTGAGGCCGACTCCTCACGTATAACTACGTTATGCAACCAATATTGCCGTTAGCCCTTGAAACTTCCATGTGCGAATGTTATGTGCAAAATATATAATAAAAGTGCCTTTCGCTGTTACTATACATTGTCCAGTTATTTATAAACAATATCAAAACCCACCGTGTATAATATTTACAAAACCATAACCCTTGTACCAATCCTTTTATGCTAGTTTCCATGTAAGACTTGGTATTGGTAGTATCAATACTTAAAGTATCAATCCGCCCATCCTTTCTTTCACAACTACATAGGGTGTCTACACATGCACATGTGTTCCAAACATGTGCACTAGACATCAAACCTGACCTCTGGGTGTGCATATGCTGGGCAGTGCACAAATTTACATCATGTAGACCTCCACGTGGATGTGGAAGGTTTAAAACTGCCTTCAGTCTGTACAACACTCCAAATTTATGTTGGTCAGAAAGAACAACAATCTGAATTTTATTTTCTGAATAATGTTAGTGGAAAGTGTGTTAGAGGAAATGATTCTGAATGAGCCTTTGGTGATCACATGGCAGCATCTTCTAATCAGCAATGAACCCGAGTCAGCTGAGGCTGATGTGAATGTCATTAGTCTTCAGTGAAAAGGATCACAAAGGTTTTTAGATTCCATAAATCCATAAACGGCTTTACAGGATTATTAAATAACCTGTCATATAGATGTTCAGACATTTTACTCATAATCACGGTTGGAACCTCATGGCAGCACTAGAGAAAAAGTCAGAGGACTACCATTCATCCTCTGGCATCATAAATACAACATTTCAGTTCATCAGACAGTTGCTGAGATATTCCGACTGACCACAGAGCCACATTTTTTACAGTGTGATGGCATTCAGAGTCAGAGGGAAAAAACAAATGGAGTTCCTGAGATCAGAGTGGCAAAGAGAAGCTACAGAGAGAGGATAAAAAACAGCCTCTCAACAAATGACTCTGATTCAGTTTGGAGAGATCTAAATCACATCACCAACTACAGGAGACCATCCCCCCACTCCGCAGAAGATCCCAGACTGGCTGAGGAACTAAATACCTTCTACTGCAGGTTTGATAAGGACTCTCTCACACCTCACGGCCACACAAAGAACCCACCTGCAACACCTCCCCCACTGCCCCAGCCTCCCCCGTCTGCCCTAATGATCCGTGAAGAGGATGTGTGTCGGCTCCTTCAGAGACAAAAGACCAGGAAGGCTCCAGGACCTGATGGAGAGTCCCCCTCCTGCCTGAGAGTCTGTGCTGAGCAGCTGATCTTCACCCAGATCTTTAACCAACCCCTGGAGCTGTGTGAAGTGCCCTCCTGCCTCAAACGCTCCACCATCATCCCAGTGCCCAAGAAGCCCACTATCACTGAACTTAATGACTACAGACCCGTCACCCTGATGTCTGTGGTCATGAAAACATTTGAGAGACTGGTGTTGAACCACCTGAAGGACATAGCTGGCCCCCTGCTGGACCCGCTGCAGTTTGCCTACCGGGCAAACAGGTCGGCGGATGATGCAGTCAACATGGGACTCCAACACATTCTGCTGAATTCCTCCATCAGAAGCTCTCCCAGCTCAGAGTGCCTGCCTCCACCTGTCAGAGGATCACCAGCTTCCTGACGGAGAGGCAGCAGCAGGTGAGGGTCGGGAGAATCACATCCAAGACCCGGTCCACCAGCACTGGTGCCCCCCAGGGGTGTGTCCTCTCCCCACTGCTCTTCTCCCTCTACACTAATGACTGCACCTCAAGTGACCATCTGTGAAACTTCTGAAGTTCACAGACGACACCACTGTCATTGGACTGATCCAGGACGGCGACGAGTCTGCTTACAGACAGGAGGTGGAACAGCTGGTCCTGTGGTGTGGTCAGAACCACCTAGAGCTGAACCTGCTCAAAACAGTGGAGATGACAGTGGACTTCAGGAGAAACCCCCCCACTTCCCTCCCCCTCACCATCATGAACAATACAGTGTCCACCGTGGAATCCTTCAGGTTTCTGGGAACCACCATCTCCCGGGACCTGAAGTGGACCCTCCACACAGACTCCGTAAGAAAGAAGGCTCAACAGAGGTGATACTTCCTATGTCAGCTCAGGAAGTTTAACCTGCCAAAGGAGCTGCTGATAATTTTTTACAGCGCCATCATTCAGTCTGTTCTCTGCACTTCCATCACCGTCTGGTTTGGATCAGCCACCAAACGGGATAAGACTGGACTGCAACGGACAATCCGGGCTGCAGAGAGGATTATCGGCACCGACCTGCCCTCCATACAAGAGCAATACCGGGACAGAGTCAGGAACCGTGCTAAAAACATCTCTGCAGACTCCTCACATCCTGGTCACAAACTATTTAAACTCCTCCCCTCCGCCAGGCATTTCAGAACATTGCTCGCCAAAACCAGCCGATACAAGGACAGTTTCTTTCCCCAGGCTGTGGCTCTGATGAATGTGTGACTCTTTTTTCCCCACTACCTCATTTCACCGTCTCTTTTTGTTTACACTACAACCTGCACTATTTTTCTCAATAGTCTGAATATATATTTATAATAGTCTGAATATATATTTATAATAGTCTGAATACATATTTACATATATATGTAAATAGTTGGTTTTGTGTTGTTGTTGGTGGTGTTGTTGTTTTTGTTGTTGTACTGCATGAGAGCAAGAAAAACCGGAGTCAAATTCCTTGTTTGTATGTACAAATAAATAAATCTGATTCTGATTCTGATAAACCTCAGCTGAACGATAGCACCCATACACTAAAAAACAGAACACAGCGACAGCAATGCTGCAAATACAGTGACAAAAATGACACATCCGTCTTTTATGGTGACAGTATAACCCCTCCAAGATTCAAAGGCTCACATCACCTCCTTTTCTGTATTTCCTCTGTCGTGCCTCATTGTCATCCATGTTAAAGCTAGCTCAGCTCAGCGCATGTTATGTATCCTAGGTAAAAGAATTAAGATTTACTCACCATCATGGCAAAGCTGTCTACGTCAAGTCCAAACATTTAGATGTGTCACAGCTTTTTTATATCTCATACTATGTGGGTCAAATGGCCAATCGACCACAAATTTAAAAACATTTACCGTTTTTAATGTTGTGTCTGATTGGTGGAAACTTATGTTTCAGGTGTATGAGATGGACAGAGCAGGGCTGTAGATAAGAGTCCATATGCATTATCTCTGAAATTCAAAGGAAACAATCCTATATACAAGGAGCTGTAGACAACAAACAGAACATCAGTGTTAGCATTTCCACAGAATCCCAAATGACTCTCACTCACACGTGAAAGATCTGAGGTAAGAAGACTCATCACTTGAGACTGTTCCAGGCTCTACTTCACTCATGTTAAAAGTTGCATTTCAATGGACATTTTAATATGGATGACAGAAAGTTTGACCTCTGGATGCTTTCGACACCTTGTCATTACCTTCACCCAATAAACTGCAACATCCTCCCTGCAGTGACCACATAACCAATGCCAGGTCTGAAGGTGGGTTCAGTAATTGCCTGTGGGAATTTCAGGTGTTTCCCTTGGTTGGATTTGCCAGTCTGGACCTATAAGGCAGACCCCTTTGCTGGCTGCTGTTTCCCTTAGCACCTGGTGATAGTACCAACAATACCCTCCTTTTCCCAGGGCTTTAGAACAGAAGCCAAAGATGTGCTCTGATAGAAGCTGTCCAACATATCACTTACTGTAAGCACACAGCTGGTCTGTAAGCTGCCTGCTGGAGCCTGCAGCTGAAAATTTGATCCAGTGATATTACAGTACATTGGTGACTGCAACGCATGTTGAAAAGTGTGATGTGGATCAACAATAACTTAACATTAGTTTAAGCGCAGCACTGACAGAAGTGAGCGGGAACAGGAGGAATTTCCTGCCACTTTGGCTCACATGTAATCCCAGCAAATCTGATGTGTAACTTTCCCGTTGTTCAGTTCAGAAACACATTTGGCTGATTTGGTTCATTTGTGTTTTACTTATAAACAAAACATTTAAAGTCCAGCTGAAATTGAGTTAAATATTCATGCCTTTTTGCTGTCAAACTGCAGTACTTACTTGGAGGGGTGTGTCTGTGTCTGATTGACAGAAATTGGAGAGGTGTGCCTCTGTGTTTGATTTACAGCAGTTAGAAGGGTATGTCTATGTTTGGCTGACAGCAGTTGGAGGTGTGTGTTTGTATTTGTATCTGTGTTTGACTGACAGCAGTTGGAGGGGTGTGTCTCTGTTTGATTGACAGAAATTGGAGGGGTGTGTCTGTGTTTAATTGACAGCAGATGGGGGGGGGGGGGGGGGGGGGGGGGGTCTGTATTTCACTGACAGCAGCTGAAAGGGTGTGTCTGTTTGATTCACAGCAGTTGGAAGGGTGTGTCTGATTGACAGCAGTTGGAAGGGCACACCAGCATCTAACCAGGCCAAACACCTGCGCTTACACTTACATACTGTACCCACTTACATACTGTAGACACTAGCATGGGGAGAACATGCAAACTCCACACAGAAAAGTCCTGGCTGGCAGATTTGAGCCCAGAACCTTCTTGCTATGATGCAAAAGTGCTGACATTCACTAGGTTATCATTTACTCCCCTGGTTTTCCTGCTATGTGTTTGAGATTTCAGATTGATCTGGGAGCTCCTCCACACCTTGAGTGAAAAACAATACTCAACAATCTTCAGAGTCTGGTGAATAACAACACACATAATATGAAATATGAAGCAACCAGTACAATTTGCCAAACATACAGTAACATTTGGAGCAATATTCATGCCAGAAAGTCCACAGTTTCTTGAAAAGACTATGAAAGTGTATAAAGGCAGGAGTGGCAGCCCCAGTGCTCTCAGAAGCACTATCCTCATTCCATCAGAGCAGACTATTGAAGCATCTGTGAGTCTCACTCACCCAGTCTGATCACACAGCATGTGGCAACTGTCAGCCTGCACCCATCAGCAGCCAGAAGGGCTGCTGATTCACTATTCTCTTAGTACTGTCTCATCTGATAATGAAACAACAGGGCATTATCATCATTTCTCTGCTTCCATGTCTCTCTCTCTCTCTCTCTCTCTCTCTCTCTCTCTCTCTCTCTCTCTCTCTCTCTCACACACACACACACACACAGAATTACACAGTGAGTTTCTAGTCGTATGCTGTGTTCTGCACTTTGTGCTCTTTGCTCTGAAAAAGTCTTTGAAAGCTAAACAACCACTTGAGAATTTCTCCATCTCCATCTGCCCTGTTATTCATTAATATTATGCCATAAAATACACACAAAAAACATTCTCCTATTCAGTAAACGTGGAATGCAAACCAAGAACCTGCAGATAATGTTGTGCTTGAAAAGAAACAAACACAATAACAGCGTAACAGATACAGAATATCTGAGGTCAAGAAAAGGATTCAGTGACTGTGTAGAAAGTCTTAGATCCACAGCAAGTGTTCTGCAAACTTACCCAGATGTCTCCTCTGCCATTGTTTGTTCAGGTCTCCCTTCACTAGACTTTCATTATTTTATTTTCCACTGTGACAATAACAGACTTGTAAAAAAAAAATCCTCTCACCTAATTTACACATGAATATTTCATAGTTGCACAAAGTGGAAAAATAAACATATCTGTCAGTGATTCAACCATTGTCAGGAGCTCAAAAGGCAGCTGTCATGCTCACAATGACAATACTGACACACTTACGTAAGCATATGCATATGTATAGTGTGTATTTGCTAATTAGTATTAAACACATAATACAGATAGGACTGTACTTAAAATGTCACAAAAACAAGGTTTTACATCATGCTGTCAATTTAAATACAGACCATTTCTTCTATTCCTGGACTAGCCTTGCAGATAGATAGATAGATATAGATAGATAGATAGATAACTTTATCAATCCCGGAGAGAAATTAGTTTGTCCCAGCAGCACACATACACAACAAACACAGTACAGTTATAAATAGAGAGAATAATCTAAGTAAAATTCAGGTTAAAATTCACATAAAATTCAGTGCACAGTTCTGGAGGCTACATGTGTATTATACAGTCTAATGGCCTCAGGCAGAAAAGACTTGCTGTAGCGCTCCTTAGAACATCTGGGCTGCAGCAGTCTGTTGCTGTGGCAGCTCCTCAGACTGTCCAAGATGCTGTAAAGGGGGTGAGAGACATTGTCCAAAATTGCTCTGATCTTTCCAAGCATTCTGTCTCTCATCACCACCTCTAATGGAGCCAGGCTAGTGCCAACAACTGACTCAGCCTTTTTTATGAGCTTATTTAGTCTGTTTGCATCCTTTGTTCTGATTCCTGCTCCCCAACACACCACCGCAAAGAAGATAGTACTGGCCACTACCGACTGGTAGAACATGTGGAGCATTTTATTGCAGACGTTGAAGGACCTGAGCGTTCTAAGGAAATAAAGGCCCTTTTTATAGAGCACCTCGGTGTTTGTGGACCACTCCAGCTTGTAGTCCAAATTAACACCGAGGTAACTTGTATGATGTTACAATCTCCACATCTGATCCCGCGATGGAGATCGGCAGTGGCATAGCCTTCTTACGGCTGAAATCAACCACCATCTCCTTTGTCTTATCCACATTGAGCCGTAGATGGTTTTCCCCACACCACCTAACAAAGTCATCCACCAGTCCTCTGTACTCCTCTTCCCATCCCCTTTCCACACAGCCCACTATAGCCGTGTCATCAGAATATTTTTGCAGATGACACGCCTCGGAACAGTACTTAAAATCCGCAGTGTAGGTGGTGAAGAGGAAGGGAGAAAGCACAGTGCCCTGGGGGCCCCCGATGTTACCGATCAGACGGTCAGACACACAGCTCTGCAACCTGACAAACTGAGGTCTGCCCGTCAGTTGGTGATCCACGTGATGAGGGAAGGGTCCACATCCATGCTCTCCAACTTTTCTTTCAACAGTCTTGGCTGGATGGTATTGAAGGCGGACGAAAAGTCGAACATAATCCGAACAGTGGTGTTAGTTCTGTCCAGGGAGGAGTAGGCCCTTTGCAGTAGATATAGAATTGCGTCGTTCACCCCCACATGGGGCTGGTACGCAAACTGCAGAGAGTCTTGAGCTGCACACACCAGTGTTCTCAGGTGTGCCAAGACCAGCCTCTCTATGACCTTCATTATCAGGTCAGAGCTATGGGCCTGTAGTCCTTCAGTTCCGCAGAGTGTCCTTTCTTTGGAACTGGGACCAGGCATGATGTTTTCCATAGCTCTTTCCATAGGACTTTCTGGTGGTACAAGCTCATATTGAACAGGTGTTGCAGGACTCCACGCAATTGGCTCCCACATGCCTTCAGTACCCGAGGGCTTATGCCATCCGGTCCAGGTGCTTTTCCGGGATGAAGCTTCTCTAACTCTCTCCTCACCTGATCAGCAGTAAAGCTTAATGTGGCTGTACTGCTAGATGGTGTGGGAGAGTCATTAGGTGAGTGAGGGGGAGAAGGTGTTGGGGCCTGCTGGCTGCAACTGGTGAGTGGAAGATGGGGCAGTGGCTTGGTAATAGAGCTATTGTTGGTGGTAGCTGTGTCAAACCTATTAAAAAACTGGTTTACCTCACCGGCCCACTGCATATTCCCTTCAACAGTGTCTCTGTCTTTCCTTTTGAAGCCAGTTATTTCCCTCATCCCACTCCAGACTGCTCTGGCTTTATTATTTTCCAGTTTTTCCTCCAGCTTTCTCCTATAGTTGTTTCTATTCTCCCCTAGTTTCCTTTTCAGCTCTTTTTGTACCCTCTTGAGTTCTGTCTTGTCCCCTGTCTTAAAAGCCCTCTTTTTTTTTCATTAAGTAAGCCCTTCAGCTCACTTGTGACCCAAGGTTTATTATTTGGGTAACAGCTGACCTTTTTGGTGGGGATGGAATTATCTACACAGAACCCAATGTACTCATATGTGTGTATCTAAACAAAAATGGATTAAATTTTGTTTTATTAGCAGATTCTGCTCCTACATACAGCAAATTCTTGTAAGCAATTGTGTGGCAAAGGCTAAATGATGACTTTTCATAAGCCTCAATCAAGTAGGAGACATCACAGAAATTCAGCTTGCTTTTGGGGGACAAACCTTCTGACCGGGGGTGTACTCAGGGGCTGGCATTTATTGTTGGAGGAGGTCCGGAGAAGCGTTCTGTGA